>NC_091287.1:442635706-442936406 GCF_032444005.1 Ranitomeya imitator
GTAACAGAATACCAAACCACTACAATGTTTCGGTTTCTCTTCGCTTTCACTCCCATACTACTTTCCTTCTTACAATCTCCTGCAATCCCTCCACCTAGTAAAGAACTACTCATTTCTCCCTCCATACTCCCCAGCCATCTCACCTTCTCCTCAGTACTGTTTCTCCACATACAATCCTTTTTCTCCAGACACACACAGCCGCATCATGTCCTATCCTGCTCCCACCTTCTAACGCTCTATCTGCTACTCCTCATCTTTGGTGACGTATCCCCAAATCCTGGCTCTCCTCAATACATCCCCACACTCATTTCTAACCCCCTGCCACGATCCTCTGCATGTTTTCTCAACCATGATAACCTCATACCCATTCATCCAGCCCCCACTCCCCCGGTTTCCCTACCTGGAGCACTATGGAACGCACTCTCTGTCTGTTAAAAACTGCCATTTATCCATGACTTCTTCATCACCAACAAACTCTGCTTCCTTGGCATCACTGAAACCTGGCTCACCCCCTCTGACTCAGCATCTCCAGCTGCACTTTCCTATGGCCGATTCCACCTCTCTCACACCCCTCACCCCAGCAACAAATGTGGTGGAGGGGTTGGCTTGCTCCTGTCCGACACCTTCTCCTTTACTCCAATCCCGCTACTACCCTCCCCTACTCTTCCCTCGTTCGAGGTACACTCCGTCCACATCTATTCCCCCTCCAACCTCCAGCTGGCTGTCATCTCCCCAGAACTAGCCATCTCTACCTTTCTCGACCACCTCACCACCTGGCTACTTCATTTCCTCTCTGCTGAAATCCCCACTATCATCATGGGTGACTTCAATATCTCAATTTACACTTCCACCTTAGCTGCCTCTAAACTTTTATTGCTTACTGCCTCCTTTCGCCTCACTCAATGGTCCTCTGAGGCCACTCACAAAGATGGCCACATGCTGGACCTCATCTTCACCTACCTCTGCACATTTACTAATCTCACTAAATCACCCCTCCCTGTCTGACCACAACCTAATGACATTCTCTTCCCTCTCCTCTCCTAGTGTGCAACCCTCACTCCACAAACTCACTCACCCTCACAGAAATCTCAAACACCTCAACTTACAATCACTCTCTGAGTCCCTTCTCCCTCTTACAGACATAGCCTCCCTTTATGACACAGATTGTTATGAAGGCAATCCAGTGACACAGTGTGCCAGCAATCAGAGCACATACAGTGATCTGACAATAACCCAAAAACAATAGAACGAGCTCTGAGACGTGGAATCTCTGTAGACCGCAATACCTGAACCTAACCTATACACAACTAAAGGCAGCTGTGGATTGCGCCTGACACTACCTATGCAACTCGGCACAGCCTGAGGAGCTGACTAGCCTGAAGATAGAAAAACAAGCCTGACTTGCCTCAGAGAAATACCCCAAAGGAAAAGGCAGCCCCCCACATATAATGACTGTTAGCAAGATGAAAAGACAAACGTAGGGATGAAATAGATTCAGCAAAGTGAGGCCCGATATTCTAGATAGAGCGAGGATAGCAAAGAGAACTTTGCAGTCTACAAAAAACCCTAAAGCAAAAAACCACGCAAAGGGGGCAAAAAGACCCACCGTGCCGAACTAACGGCACGGCGGTACACCCTTTGCGTCTCAGAGCTTCCAGCAAAAGGAAATGACAAGCTGGACAGAAAAAGTAACAACAAAAGCAAAAAGCACTTATCTAAGCAGAGCAGCAGGCCACAGGAAAGATCCAGAAGCTCAGATCCAACACTGGAACATTGACAAGGAGCAAGGAAGACAGAATCAGGTGGAGTTAAATAACAAAGCAGCCAACGAGCTCACCAGAACACCTGAGGGAGGAAGCTCAGAAGCTGCAGTACCACTTGTGACCACAGGAGTGAATTCAGCCACAGAATTCACAACAACAGATGCTGCTTCCACTTTCTATAACACCACAATAACAGCAACACTCAATTCGGCCACCCTGCTCATGCATAGCAAACCTCATACACTCAACAGGCAGCCCTGACCAAAGAACTGAGGTGGGCTTCCAGGATCGTTGAGCGGAGATGGAAGCGATCCCGCTCTGTCAACCACTTCATTGTATACAAGCAGTCGATCGCCAGCTTTAAGTCCACGCCCACTGCTGCAAAGCAAACTTACTTCTCATCTCTCATATCCCCCTTAACTCACAACCCTAAACAGCTTTTCAGCACTTTCAATTCTCTACTCCGCCCCCCCGCACCCCTTCCCTCCCCTCTCATTCTGCTGAAGACTTTGCCTCTTTCTTTAAACAGAAGATCAATATTATCAGAGAAAGCTTTGGCCCACAGCACCCAACGCCCCTCTTAGCTGCTCAACCCTGTTCCTCCAAAACCAGCTATTCCACTATGGCAGAAGATCAGCTCTCCACCCTCCTGTCAAGGTCACACCTTACCACTTGCATGCTTGACCGGCTCCAGTCCCCCCTCATCCCTAACCTTGCCACGGCCATCTTCCCAATCCTAACACACCTCTTCAACCTCTCACTCACAACAGGTGTCTTCCCCTCATCCTTCAAACATGCCAAGATCACACCCATCCTCAAAAAGTCCTCCCTTGACCCATCCTCTGTGTCTAGCTATCTCCTGATTAGTGTTGAGCGATACCGTCCGATACTTGAAAGTATCGGTATCGGATAGTATCGGCCGATACCCGAAAAATATCGGATATCGCCGATACCGATATCCGATACCAATACAAGTCAATGGGACATCAAGTATCGGAATGTATCCTCATGGATCCCAGGGTCTGAAGGAGAGGAAACTCTCCTTCAGGCCCTGGGATCCATATTAAAGTGTAAAATAAAGAATTAAAATAAAAAATATTGTTATATTCACCTCTCCGGCGGCCCCTGGACATCAGCGGGAGGATCCGGCGTCCGGCACGGCTTCTTTCTTCAAAATGCGCGCCTTTAGGACCTGTGGAATGACGTCCCGGCTTCTGATTGGTCGCGTGCCGCCCATGTGACCGCCACGCGACCAATCAGAAGCCGCGACGTCATTCCTCAGGTCCTAGAAGGCGCTCATTCTAGGACTTTAGCTGAGGAATGACGTCGCGGCTTCTGATTGGTCGCGTGGCGGTCACATGGGCGGCACGCGACCAATCAGAAGCCGGGACGTCATACCACAGGTCCTAAAGGCGCGCATTTTGAAGAAAGAAGCCGTGCCGGACGCCGGATCCTCCCGCTGATGTCCAGGGGCCGCCGGAGAGGTGAATATAACAATATTTTTTATTTTAATTCTTTATTTTACACTTCCGATACCGATACCCGATATCACAAAAATATCGGATCTCGGTATCGGAATTCCGATACCGCAAGTATCGGCCGATACCCGATACTTGCGGTATCGGAATGCTCAACACTACTCCTGATATCTCTTCTCCCTTATGCCTCAAAATTACTGGAACAACACGTCCATCTTGACCTGTCCTCCCACCTCTCCTCCTACTCCCTCTTTGACCGGTTGCAATCTGGCTTCTGACCCCATCACTCAACTGAAACTGCCCTAACTAAAGAAACCAATGACCTACTAACTGCCAAAAGCAAGCAACACTACTCTATCCTCCTTCTCCTGGACCTGTCTTCTGCCTTTGACACTGTGGACCACTCCCTTCTGCTACAGATCCTCTCATCTCTTGGCATCACAGACTTGGCCCTATCCTGGATCTTGTCATATCTGACAGATCGAACATTCAGTGTCTCCCTCCCCCACACCACCTCCTCACTTTGCCACTTGTCTGTCGGTGTTCCTCAAGACTCTGTTCTAGGACCCCTACTCTTCTCCATCTACACCTTCAGCCTGGGACAGCTCATAGAATCCCCCAGTATGCAGTATCATCTCTACGCTGATGACACGCAGATCTACCTATCCGGACCTGACCTCACCTCCTTACTTACCAAAATCCCTCACTGTCTGTCTGCTATCTCGGCCTTTTCTGCCCGCTTTCTAAAACTGAACATGGACAAAACAGAATTCATCATCTTTCCCCCATCTCACTCTACCTATCCATCAATGTCAGTGGCTGCTCACTATCCCCAGTCCCACACGCCTGGTGTATCGGGGTGATCCTTGACTCTGCCCTCTCTTTCAAGCCACATATCCAAGCCCTTGCCTCCTCCTGCCATCTCAAACACAAAAATATTTCCCGGATCTACGTATTCCTTGACCGCGACACCACAAAAACACTAGTGCATGCCCTTATCATCTCCCGCCTTGACTACTGCAACCTCCTACTCTCTGGCCTCCCCTCTAGCACTCTGGCACCACTCCAATCCATCCTACACTCTGCTGCCCAACTAATCTACCTGTCTCCCCGCTATTCCCCAGCCTCTCCCCTATGCCAAGCCCTTCACTGGCTTCCTATCGCCCAGAGACTCCAGTTCAAAACCCTTTCAATGACATACAAAGCCATCCACAACCTGTCTCCTCCATACATCTGTGACATGGTCTTCTGTTACTTACCTACACGCAACCGCCGATCCTCTCAAGATCTCCTTCTTTGTTCCCCTCTCATCTCTTCTTCCCACAACCGCATCCAAGACTTCTCCCGTGCTTCCCCCATACTCTGGAACTCTCTACTCCAACACATCAGACTCTCGCCTACCATAGAAACCTTCAAAAAGAACCTAAAGACTCACCTCTTCTGACAATCCTACAGCCTGTGGTGATCCTCAACCTACTGAACTGCCACACAACCAGCTCTACCCTCTCCTAGTGTGTCCTCACCCATCCCCTGCAGACTGTGAGCCCTTACGGGCAGAGTCCTCTCTCCTTATGTACCTGTGTGACTTGTTTTTTTTGCTCATGTTTAATGTATTTGTCTATATTTGCTCCCTTTTTTACATGTAAAGCGCCATGGAATAAATGGCGCTATAAAAATGTATAATAATAATAAATAAAAACAGCGTGGGGTCCCCCCCATTTTTGCCAACCAACCAAGCTAAAGCAGACAGTTATTGGCCCCCCACCTATAAATAGCAACCTGCAGTTGCCCAGAAAAGGCGCATCTATTAGAGTATAACTGTGTCTTTTAGTTTTAATTAATAAAGTAAAAGTGTGTTTTTTTATTTCAAATGAAAGGACTTTATGCTGTGTGCTTATTCACAATACAACTATAGGATTAGTAGATTAGTAATGGATAAGTGTCTTATAGATGCCTATCCATTGCTAATCCATGAGCTTGATGTCACTGGACAAAACAGTGGTGACATAAACTCCACAAATATGAACCCTATTTGCCACTGCCAAGGTCAAGTGGGAAGAGCTGGGCAAAGCAGAAGAATTGATACATCTAATAGATGTGCGTTTTGTGGGCAGCTGGGGGATGCTATTTTTAGGCTGGGGGGGCAATATCCAAGGCCCCTTACCAGCCTGAGAGTACCAGCCCTCAGCTGTCTCCTTTAGCTTAGCTGATTGTCAAAAATGGGAGGGACCCAATGCTATTTTTAAAAAAAAATTATTTATTTAAATAATGTAAAAAAACAGTGTGGGAACCCTTCTATTCTTGATAAACAACTTTGCTAAAGCAGACAGCTGAGGGTTGCAGCCCACAACTGTCAGTTTTGCCTGGCTGGTTATCAAAAATACAGTGGAACCCATGCCATTTAAAAAATATATATATATTTATAGCACAGGCTGATGAATACTCCCATCAGCCACCACCTGCTCTTGCTGCTTTTAGTGGCAGCAGGCGTAGGCTGATGGGAGTAATAGCGTTTGCCACGCTGTTATGCACATTACAGCGTTGCAAACACTGGATGTTCAGGATCCCCATTCAAGTGAATGGAGTCCAGGTACAGGTTCGAGTACTGTTCTGGTAGCCGAACCAAACTTTTTTTTAACTGTTCGTCCGAACTCACCGGACCTGATCATTCAGGGGTTCGCCCATCACTAAAGACAATACAAAGTATACAGGATATCAAAAGATTTACAGCATAATACAGGGCAATAGATAAGCTTATATTATTCTCAGCCTTCATCTCTAGGGACTCCTTACAAGACTAGACCCAGATGGACACCAGAGTAAACTTTTCATTTTGCAATTTCAGTTGAACTGAATTCCCTTTGTTTAACCTCTATTATACCCTTGTAACATTATGACACCCTCTTGTGTTATTAAAACCTTTTTCTAAACAGTGGATTGGTGTTATCTGTTTGAGAAACTCTATGCTAAGCACTTTGGAAAGTCTTTATCTGAAATGTTGTAATGTACCCATGTACCTTGCAGTGCCTGATCTCCCTGATAGCAAAAGGCTAAATTTAAGCAGAAAATAGAAAATTAAAGTGGCAGAATCAAATTGATCAATTAAAGGAAAGCTATCATCAGAAAAAAAACTATTTAAATTAGTTTTTTGTGTTAAAATGTATTTATTTATTTATTTATTTTTGCAGTGTTTATAAATTTGCAGATTTTATACTGGCCACTGGGGATTTTTTAGACTCTATCTTCCAGTTGTTTTAGGAAACAACATATGCACGCAATGAACAGTCCCACGACCCTAACTTGCATTAAAGCACTTAATGATCATGTCTAAAAGACATTGTGAAGTGAGGGGGAACAAGTTCAGTTGTGACATTGCATATTGTGATTGGTAGATCCTTTGTTAGGGGCTTAGCAGAGGTGTTACCCATCATTAAAATCCTGCCTTTATGATAAAAAGCCTTGCTGAAAACTCTACCTGAAAGGATAGAAAGTATAGTATAAAACACTCAGCGGATTGTGTGAAAATTGCAAAATTGCTCATTTTATTTTACTTTTAATAAAGAATGTGATATGAAAAAGATGCCAATTTTTGTTTTTCAGTGTATGTAACAGAAAACGCTAATTTCAACAATAGGTCATTTTCTGATAATTGCTTCCATTTACTTTTACAATACACCTTGGTCTCCAGCTGTCCCTCACGCAGGCAACCTAAATGTGTCAGTCGGTACCAACTGAATTCAACACATAACTCTCCACTGTCAAAAGTGAGAAAAGCTGTACTTTTAACAGGTCCATTACAGACCCATGTAAATGATGCAGTGCCTCTAAATGATCTTCACCTAATATCACCCCATGTCATGCCCAAACCATCCTCACCGCGTCATCCCTGGACCAATCAGATCTTGTCGTCCTCACGAGATGGCACTTGAAATAGCTGTGCAATCAAAGCCATGGTTTAAATTAAATGTGATATAGAAGATGCTAAGCACAGCCTAAATAGGGGAGGTGCACAGTCATAGGTGCCCAAACCTGAACGTATACAATATAAAGTGACTAGCACACTCCAGGGTGTTGTGATGCAAAAAAGTGGGGATTTATTACATACAGTAAATCACAAACGTTTCGGTCGATACTGGACCTTCATCAGTGTGCTAGGTATAATTGTATACTTGTATGGCCCCAAAAACAATAGACTACTCGGATTTGCATCAATCAGACATGCTGGAAAAAAAGCAACAAGCCGGGAAGAAACAGAACCAGGCTGGTCAACTGACGGTGAGTCAGAATAATGGGTGGCACTGAGGCTCAAAAGAGCTGTCAGTACGCCAGGACACTAGGGATAAATGCGGTATCCACTCTATTAGCGGTGGATACCGCATTTATCCCTAGTGTCCTGGCGTACTGACAGCTCTTTTGAGCCTCAGCGCCACCCATTATTCTGACTCACCGTCAGTTGACCAGCCTGGTTCTGTTTCTTCCCGGCTTGTTGCTTTTTTTCCAGCATGTCTGATTGATGCAAATCCGAGTAGTCTATTGTTTTTGGGGCCATACAAGTATACAATTATACCTAGCACACTGATGAAGGTCCAGTATCGACCGAAACGTTTGTGATTTACTGTATGTAATAAATCCCCACTTTTTTGCATCACAACACCCTGGAGTGTGCTAGTCACTTTATATTGTATGGTTTAAATTAAAGTCTGAAAAAACACCTAACATTTATTTATTTTTGCATCCTACAAATATTAACCTTACCAATACCGGTCAATAATTAACTTAAGGCATGTATTATAGTGTGCACCACTGGTCTAAATTATTACTCAAATCCTAAAATAAATCTAGGGCAACGAACTTGACTAAAAGGCAGCAGAACTGATGCATTATAACTGACATGTTGCATTGCAAACACATTAAAGTGGTTTCCGCTACTTTAAAACTTATATTCAATGGCCCAGAGTTGAGTAACTAAAAAAAACTATACTTACCTCTTAGACCAGTGTTGCTCCTCCCCACTACTGATTAGCTGCAGTAGTCACGTGATGCCCCCTTCAGATATTCAGGATATAGGAGGTATGTATTTATTTTTATTGCCCCACACTGGGCCCATTGAAAATAACCTTTAATGGAGGTAAAAAGCCATTTAACTTACCAGGAAAACTAGTATAACCTTTAATATTATGACAGAATTGGTTCTTTGTCAATGTCTGCAGTAACTGATGACAATATAACTTGTACATGTAACTGTTAGGAGAACTCATGCTGTTCTTCGATCCAAGCACAGCAGGTACATGGTGAGAATGACAGGAGTGACAAATAAGCTAGACATATAGCCAGGAAGTGATGAAGACAAAAGGCGTAAATTTAGACTAACAAATATACCCTGAATGATGTGATATTTGGGTTACATCTAAAAATAGGTGAATCCAAAAGAAGGTGTAGACGCAAGATGTGTATATAAAAAAAGTGACACAGATCTAATTCTTATATGCATTGTCTTAGAAATTATATATTGTTATCGAGTAACTATGTCAGAAATATCAGTTTACATAGCCAACAAAAATGCCATTGTAGAATGGATGAGGAAAACATAAAATAAATCTACAAATCACCTGTGATTTTTTTTTTTAAAGCGACTATAAGCCATTTCCTACTAGTGTCACCCCACCATGGTGCATCTTTCCATTCCATAGTGGCTAAACTTGTCTTGCTTTCCAGTGTCCAGCACTTAATTTCAGAAGTTACCTTCACCTTGGGAAAACCAGCAGACTGGTAAGTGACAATGGAGATCATGCAGCAGCACAGAATCCTGACAGCTGCTTCCAGCTCAGAGATAAAATATAAAGTGTAGGAAATGGATTCATTTGGCAGTAGAAACTGAAAAAACACCTTTGAAAAGTTTACCTAAACTTTTCAAGTTTTGCTCTGAATATACTGTTCTTTTTATAACTATTATTATTATAATTCTAAGCTTTCATTTGTTGCCTTTAATACTCCACTGTAGTGCTCTAATAAAAAACTTGAAAGTTATCAAATGACTAAAAGAGAATGGTTTACTTATAATGACTAATCTTAAATGAAGTCAGCATGAAAAGCGAAAACTTAAACTGTAAAAGAATTAGAAAATGTAACATAGCCGACCAGAGGTAACATTAACTTAAAGGGTTTGTATCATGAAAATATCCCCTTTCCATTTCTTATCATTCAGATAGCCTTCCTCTCTGAACCGCAGGTCGTCGCACCGTCAAAACGACGCATGCGGCGGCATGGCCTGCGTACCCAATGTTAAAGATAAGGTGCTCACGCCGCATGCAGCTGTAGGTGGAGCTGAACGAAGAGGCGCGGAAGTGGGTGGGGCTTCACGGAGGAAGTCCGCATCCCTCCGCAGCCCGGATAAACGCTAGTGTGAAACTAGCCTGACATGGCCAACATATAACACTACACCAATAACTCCTCCATAAAGGCCGACTGCAGCTCATTTCAGATATAACAGCTGATCATGAGGTTTTTCTGAAGCAGCTGATTTCTTCAAGAGGGGAAGGGCATTGGGGGACCACATTACAGAAGTTTTCCATGTTATATAAAGATGACCAAACACAGGCAATGTACCAAAGTACAAAATAATCTATAATCACATGTTGTATCCCCAGATGCACCAGCGCCACGCCTCCTGTTTCGTGCCATAGACCATTGAGACTCCCCAGGACCAGCATGGGATATGAGTAGAGGTGTTTTTTTAACCACATTGCCTTCCTTTAACTAAATTTTTTAAGATCTTAGAAAACTTCCATAATGTTATTATAAAAAAACATTAATTCTTCACGCAACAAAGTGAGAATGCCAAAGTGGGTCCTTCTTGGATATGCTGTGACTGCTCATACACACTGTTAGGAGTCGAGTTTCCTCTGCTGCGCAGGTGGAATCTCGATCCGTGTCTGCTGCGGTCTCCCATTCTGCATCGGCCACAGTGCAGCCTGCTCAGTGGAGACGTCGCTCCCAGCGTCTCACTAAGACTGATACTGTGCAAAGGGTTACTACTGCCTCTCCAGGCTCTGCTATTGTACCCTGCACTGATCTGCGGCGAGCAGGCTTTTCTGGGACTAAGTCCTGCTTTGCACACACTGAGCATGCCCAGGGCAAGATCTCTCAGTGGAGATCTAGGGTCACATGCTCAGGTACTGCAGCAACTTCCATTGGTCCTTCTTGGAAGGTCCTTGTAGGTGCTAGGACTAAGTCCTGCTTTGCACTCTGAGCATGCCCAGGGCAAGATCTCTCAGTGGAGATTTAGGGTCACATGCTCAGGTACTGCAGCAACTCCATTGGTCCTTCTTTTAACGCCCTGTACGTGCTGCAACTATTTAAGGCTCGCATGGCCGCACGGCCATACGTTAGTATCAAATGTGTTTTGGCTTATGCCAGTGGATACTATACCACTCCATTCTTATGTGGTGTGAAGCTGTAGCATTGGGACTGTACACTCAGGCAGGCAGCTAGCGTCAGTGGGGGCAATTAGCCGTTGGCTTAGCATCTGGTTCCTTCATGTGTGCGGTTAGCACAGAAGAGTTCCAGAGCAAGCACAACCCTAGTTAGGGTTTTAGTTTTGTGTACAGCGCGATTCTGTGAGGCAACAGAGTTCGGTATCAGTTCACACGGGGTGAAGCTTAACCCACGTGTGAGCTCAGTGTCCATCCGCCTTTACTTAGCAGCAGATATCTCTGCACGGTGGATCCCGGGCTGCGAACGCACCTTGTGGCTATCTACCTATTACTCGGTGCGTTCTGCTAGCCCTAACACACTCCTCCACTCTCTTCATTGTCTGTAGGTCTGCACCAGATAGCTCTGCCAGTCCATAAAAAAATTAATAGGTGCTCATGTGCGGCCAGAACTTCATTGCATCGAGGAATTTCAGAACCCATTTCTTGGGATTGATGGGGATCCCAGCTCTCAGACCCCATTGATCAGCAAGTTGTTTCCTGAGTAGAAGTAATAAATAATTTGCAGTGTTAGGAGTAACTCTTCAGGTGTTTATAG
The DNA here is from genome assembly GCF_032444005.1 of Ranitomeya imitator. Taxonomy (NCBI): domain Eukaryota; kingdom Metazoa; phylum Chordata; class Amphibia; order Anura; family Dendrobatidae; genus Ranitomeya; species Ranitomeya imitator. The sequence goes on from NC_091287.1 coordinate 442,646,976, forward strand.
ACCGTTCAACCTTTTGAATAGGTGATAACTTGCAATCATTTGGGTAGTTGATAATTTACAATGTTGTAATTAACCTTTTAGGTACTCAAAGAACCTTAAATCTTCTCACTAATACAATTATTAGGTTTTGTAGGGCCGGTGCCAGTAGTGGGCCGCTGCGTGCCGATTCACCCCCCCACCAGCATCGCCGCCGCATTGCCGGAACAGTTGAATGCAATGATGGAGGAGAGAACGTCTGCTGACGCTCCCTCTCCCATCATTCCCCGCTCTACCTCTGACACTGCGGGTGCGCGCACACTCACTGTGTCCCAGGCAGTGCAGCTTCAGCTGCCGAGACAGGAGCAAGGAGCAACGTGGACGTGAGGAGAGGTGAGGAGTGTGTTTTTTTTCTTTTTTACTGGACTGTGGGGCCATTCTCAGGGGGTGGAGAGATGCGAGCTGTGCTGTATACTACTATGTGGACTGTGCTATATACTACTATGTGGGCTGTGCTGTATACTACTATGTGGGCTGTGCTATATACTACTGTGTAGGCTGTGCTATATACTACTATGTGGGCTGTTCTATATACTACTGTGTGGGCTGTGCTGTATACTACTATGTGGGCTGTGCTACATACTACTATGTGGGCTGTGCTATATACTACTATGTGGGCTGTGTTGTATACGATTATGTGGGCTGTGCTACGTACTATGTGGGCTGTGCTGTATACTACTATGTGGGCTGTTGTTGTGAATTCTGCTCTTGGGTTCCCTCCAGTGGTTGTAGGTGGGAATGCAGTTGTCTCTGAGTCGCAGTCCTGGCCAGGTGTATCTGCTGATTGCAGTTCTGACTGGGATATTTAGGTGTGCAGGATTCATTAGTCCTTGCCAGTTGTCAATGTTTCTTGTTAAGTGTTGGATCACTTTCTGGCTTCTCCTGCTTAGCTGCCAATTCAGCAAAGATAAGTGTCTGGTTTTGTTTCTGTGGCGCACATGCAGTGTGCTTATATTCTGTGCTATTCTTTTTCTCTTGTCCAGCTTAGACTGTGTCAGTGCTTTCTCAGTCTTGTTGGATTCTCTGGAGTTGCAGATATACGCTCCACATCTTTAGTTAGATGGTGGAGTTTTTGTATTTTCTGCTATGGATATTTTTGGAAGGATTTTTAATACTGACCACTTAGTATCCTGTCTTATCCTTTCCTATTTAGCTAGTGTGCGCCTCATTTGCTAAATCCTGTTTCCTGCCTGCGTGTGTCTTTTCCTCTACTACTCACAGTCAATATTTGTGGGGGGCTGCCTATCCTTTGGGGTTCTGCTCTGAGGCAAGGTAGAAATTCCTATTTCCATCTATAGGGGTATTTAGTCCTCCGGCTGTGTCGAGGTGTCTAGGTTTTGTTAGGCACACCCCACGGCTACTTCTAGTTGTGGTGTTAAGATTAGGGTTTGCGGACAGTATAGTTACCACCTACTCCAGTGAAAGTTTTCATGCTGTTCCAAGGTCACCTGATCATAACAGACTGTGCTATATACTACTGTGTGGGCTGTGCTATATACTACTATGTGGGCTGTGCTGTATACTACTATGTGGGCTGTGCTGTATACTACCATGTGGGCTGTGCTATATACTACTATGTGGGCTGTGCTATATACTACTATGTGGGCTGTGCTGTATACTACTATGTGGGCTGTGCTATGTACTATGTGGGCTGTGCTGCATACTACTATGTGGGCTGTTGTGAATTCTGCTTTTGGGCTCCCTCCGGTGGTTGTAGAGGGTAATGCAGTTGTGCCTGGACTGCAGGATTGGACAGGTGTATCTGCTAATTGCAAAGCTGACTGGGGTATATAGCTTTGCAGGACTCTTTAGTCCCTGCCAGTTGCCCATTGTTCCTTTGGAAGTGTTGGTCCTGCCTGGCCTCTCCTGCTTGCTGCCAATTCAGCAAAGTTAAGTGTTTGCTTCATTTTGTTTTGACACACTGCTGTGTGTTTATTTTCTGTGCTATCTTTTTTCTATTTTGTTCCTGCTAGACTGTGCCTGATGTTTTTCTCAGTCTAGTTGGATTCGCTGGAGTCGCAGATATACTCTCCACATCTTTAGTTAGGTGGTGGAGTTTTTGCATTTTTCTGCTGTGGATATTTTGTAGTGTTTTATGCTGACCGCATAGTATCCTGTACTTTCCTTTCCTTTCTAGGTAGAATTGGCCTCCTGTGCTTATCCCTGTTTTCAGTCTGCATGTGTCTTTTCCTCTCCTACTCACAGTCATTACTTGTGGGGGGCTGTCTATCCTTTGGGGGTCTACTCTGAGGCTAGAGAGTTTTCCTATTTCCTACTTTAGGGATATTTAGTTCTCCGGCTGTGTCGAGGTGTCTAGGTTTTGTTAGGCACACCCCACGGCTACTTCTAGTTGCGGTGATAGGATCAGGGTTTGCGGTCAGTATAGTTACCACTGCTCCAGCGAAGGTCATTTCATTCTGCTCCAAGGCCACCTGATCATAACAGTGGGCTGTGCTATATACTACTGTGTGGGCTGTGCTGTATACTACTATGTGGGCTGTGCTGTATACTACTATGTGGGCTGTGCTGCATACTACTACATGGGCTGTGCTGTATACTACTACGTGTGCTGTGCTGTATACTGCTACGTGGGCTGTGCTGTATACTGCTCTATACTACAATGTGGGCTTTGCTATATACTACTATGTGGGCTGTGCTGTATACTACTATGTGGGCTGTGCTGTATACTACTATGTGGGCTGTGCTGCATACTACTACATGGGCTGTGCTGTATACTACTACGTGTGCTGTGCTGTATACTGCTACGTGGGCTGTGCTGTATACTGCTACGTGGGCTGTGCTGTATACTGCTATGTGGGCTGTGCTGTATACTGCTACGTGGGCTGTGCTGTATACTGCTATGTGGGCTGTGTTGTATACTGCTATATGGGCTGTGCTGTATACTGCTACATGGGCTATGCTGTAAACTGCTACGTGGGCTGTGCTGTATACTACTGTGTGGGCTTTGCTGTATACTACTGTGTGGGCTGTGTTGTATACTACTGTGTGGGCTGTGCTGTATACTATTGTGTGGGCTGTGCTGTATACAACTACATGGGCTGTGTTATCTGCTATGCGGGTTGTGCTATATGCTATGCGGTTGGGCTATATACTATGCGGGTTGTGCTATATGCTATGCGGGCTTTGCTATATACTATGGGGGTATATTATATTCTATGGGGAAGCCCTGTTATATACTATGTGGCTGTTTTATATACTATTGAGCGGGTATATTATATTCTATGAGGGAGGCTGTGTTATATACTATGGGGGGTATATTATATTCTATGGGGGAGGCTCTGTTATATACTATGGGGGGCTGCATTATATTCTATGCGGGCTACATTATATATTATGGGGAGGTGGGCTGTATTATATTCTATGGGGGGCTGTATTAGATTTTATGAGGGATGATTGCATCATACTCTTTGATGGGGCTGCATTATATTCTGTGGGGAGGTGGGCTGTATTATATTCTATTTGCAGCTACATTATATTCTATGGGGGGGCTGTATTTTATTTATATTCTTAGAGGGGTGATTGCATCATACTCTATGAGGGGGCTGCATTAAACTATGAGCAGGCTGCATTATATTCTATGGGGTGGCTGCATTATACTTTGGGTTGGCTGCATTATACTCTGGGGTGGCTGCATTATATTCTGTTGGGTGGTGTCTGCATTATACTATATGTGGGCTTCATTATACTGTATTGATTACTATGGGGAATATGCTATACTATATGAAGAACTATGGGGTGCATTATACTATGGGAAGTGAATTGTACTACATGGGTGACTATGGCGGTGCATTATACTATATGGAGCACTATGAGGAGTGTATTTTGCTATATGAAGGACTGAGCAGTGTATTTAATATATGGAGGACTATAGGGAGTATATTATACTATATGAAGGACTGTGGTGCACATTATAATATGTGGAGGACTATGGGGTGTATTTTACTAATCAAGTAAAATGCTGCATATTCAGATGTTTTTGCCGGAACAAAAATCATTGTTCTCAGCAGCACATCTCTGGCGTAAACTGTAGAAATGCTGCTGATAACATGATACTGTATGGTGATCTGTTAGTGATCTATTAGTGATCGTTTAAAATAGATAAATCTCCGGGTCCGGATGGCATACACCCACGAGTACTAAGAGAACTAAGTAATGTAATAGATAAACCATTATTTCTTATTTTTAGGGACTCTATAGCGACAGGGTCTGTTCCGCAGGACTGGCGCATAGCAAATGTGGTGCCAATATTCAAAAAGGGCTCTAAAAGTGAACCTGGAAATTATAGGCCAGTAAGTCTAACCTCTATTGTTGGTAAAATATTTGAAGGGTTTCTGAGGGATGTTATTCTGGATTATCTCAATGAGAATAACTGTTTAACTCCATATCAGCATGGGTTTATGAGAAATCGCTCCTGTCAAACCAATCTAATCAGTTTTTTTGAAGAGGTAAGCTATAGACTGGACCAAGGTGAGTCATTGGACGTGGTATATCTCGATTTTTCCAAAGCGTTTGATACCGTGCCGCACAAGAGGTTGGTACACAAAATGAGAATGCTTGGTCTGGGGGAAAATGTGTGTAAATGGGTTAGTAACTGGCTTAGTGATAGAAAGCAGAGGGTGGTTATAAATGGTATAGTCTCTAACTGGGTCGCTGTGACCAGTGGGGTACCGCAGGGGTCAGTATTGGGACCTGTTCTCTTCAACATATTCATTAATGATCTGGTAGAAGGTTTACACAGTAAAATATCGATATTTGCAGATGATACAAAACTATGTAAAGCAGTTAATACAAGAGAAGATAGTATTCTGCTACAGATGGATCTGGATATGTTGGAAACTTGGGCTGAAAGGTGGCAGATGAGGTTTAACAATGATAAATGTAAGGTTATACACATGGGAAGAGGGAATCAATATCACCATTACACACTGAACGGGAAACCACTGGGTAAATCTGACAGGGAGAAGGACTTGGGGATCCTAGTTAATGATAAACTTACCTGGAGCAGCCAGTGCCAGGCAGCAGCTGCCAAGGCAAACAGGATCATGGGGTGCATTAAAAGAGGTCTGGATACACATGATGAGAGCATTATACTGCCTCTGTACAAATCCCTAGTTAGACCGCACATGGAGTACTGTGTCCAGTTTTGGGCACCGGTGCTCAGGAAGGATATAATGGAACTAGAGAGAGTACAAAGGAGGGCAACAAAATTAATAAAGGGGATGGGAGAACTACAATACCCAGATAGATTAGCGAAATTAGGATTATTTAGTCTAGAAAAAAGACGACTGAGGGGCGATCTAATAACCATGTATAAGTATATAAGGGGACAATACAAATATCTCGCTGAGGACCTGTTTATACCAAGGAAGGTGACGGGCACAAGGGGGCATTCTTTGCGTCTGGAGGAGAGAAGGTTTTTCCACCAACATAGAAGAGGATTCTTTACTGTTAGGGCAGTGAGATTCTGGAATTGCTTGCCTGAGGAGGTGGTGATGGCGAACTCAGTCGAGGGGTTCAAGAGAGGCCTGGATGTCTTCCTGGAGCAGAACAATATTGTATCATACAATTATTAGGTTCTGTAGAAGGACGTAGATCTGGGGATTTATTATGATGGAATATAGGCTGAACTGGATGGACAAATGTCTTTTTTCGGCCTTACTAACTATGTTACTATGTTACTATGTTTTGTCGCATCATTATTCCTCAGCTGGTGGAAAGAAGCCTGGAAACAAGCGTTGAACAACTTCAGTATTGTCGATCAAACTCATTTAGTGGCCTGAACTCAGCGCTTGTAAATACAACCAAAATGCTTTTGTGTGATGTGCAATATGTTGGCATTTTGGGCCCCATTTTAAACTTTGCCTAGGGCCCCACTTTGCCTAAAACCGGCCCTGCCTACAAGTGTACAAAGATATTATACAGTCACCATGTGATAAGTGGGCCTGTGTAACTTCAAATGCCAGGGCTGAATTTTAGTCCCAGCCCGGCCCTGACCAGTACCGTGACATTTCTCAATAATGTGTGAACAATAATCAGAGGTTACAACCTCTCAGAATTACTTATGATGTTTTTCAGCCGTCATTCCAACCTTACAAGATGATTTGCAGTAATTTCCCATTAACTTTTCTGCAGATTTTTTTGAGATACATTCCTGTAAATGATAATAAATTCATGTGGTAATAGATTTCTTGATGGCATCTTACAATCCTACACAGAGGTTTCCAAGAAGGTAAATGGGAGATAAGCTCTGGTTCTTGCACCAGATTGATTTTGATGTATGCAAGTATTGATTTGTGGCTAAGCTTTTATCAGCAGACAGAATACTAGTGGTGCTGTTCTGTTAAGTCAGACGCTAGAGGTCAAGTACGTGCAGTGAACACTTTAACTTGATGCCTTTTATATAGAATAATTCAGTTTTAATGAGAATATAGACAATAATAATGCTAATAGATTGCAAACTTTAAAAATTAAAGTTGTCATTTGAAAACAACCCCCATTCATAAGAAAGACAGTGTGCCAACCAGCAGACATGAAATCCTGGCATGTCTAATCTGAAGCTAACTGAGGTTTTCGACGAGGTAGCTGCTCCTTGACAGAAGTTTACCTTGGCAGTGAGCAATTCAACAGGCATGGTGTTTACAGTTGGATCTGCTTTAGCCTTCTTTAGCATAGATGCTAACAGTCTCTCGAATTTGGAAAGACTGCCTTTGTAAGAGAATTAAAAATGGGTTCTTCCCTTTTTTACAAATATCGCAGATTGTTGATGTGTGAACCTCTGTTGCTACCTGTTGAACTGTCCAGGAGTGGACTATGCTTACACCATGTTATTATTTGTTGTAATATGTAATGCAATGATTCATACTAAACCATGTTTTATATGTATGCCACAAGAACTATGTGACAGATCCAAAGAATGATCGCAAGTGTGTTTGTGCATCGATGAATTTTGTAAGAGGTATCCCTTAAGTCTAATATACACAGACACTATGCCACTGGATAGTATGAGTGATGTCTAAAATGAATTTAGGGTATATAGATTTAACACTCTGAACTCATGTGTGAAACGTTGAGTAATGGGAATGCAGAGTTAGCATTTGTATGTCTGCCCATGCCTCCTGAATATATACAGAGGGAAGTGTGGTGTTTTAGGCTACACAAGAGATCGATTTTGGAGGCAAGCTACTTGAATAAAAAAAGCCCACATACAAAGTTAACAAAGCTAGCAAGTAGGAATGTGCGAACCGAAATATCTAGTGTTCAGGTTCGGCAGTCTAATAAAGCTTGTTTAAAGGCTGCAGCGCAGCCAGTCAACATTCTTTTAGACTGTGGGCACTTCTGCAGCCATCACAGTCATGACAAGTGATTGGTCACCACAGCACGTGACCCGGCCTTTGTAAAGTTCGGATCACGAATGCCGCCACCATTATGCGCTTAATAGTGTAGGTATAGGACACAGCTGAAGTGTGGAACAGATTGTGACTGCGCACTCTGCAAAACCAAAAATGCTGTGTGTACTCTGTAAACTATACCTGTAATAGTACTATGCTACAACTATCCTAAAAGTCGATGTGTGTACTCTGAACCTATATCTGATGCAATGCTGTCCTTTAAGCTGCTGTGTGTATTCTGCACCCCTCTGCCTGTGGGATTACTGTCCTTTAAGTAACTGGGAGGGTAATCTGCATCCCCACCTGTGGAAGTACTGTCCTCAAAACCACTATGTGTACTCTGCACCACCCCACTTTGTGGGAGTACTGTTCTTTCGTAGGCCCGAATACTGATGCACGAGGTCACAAGATGTTGAAAAGATGTTAGATTGGATGGCTGAGAGTGGCTCCAGTTCTTTCACCATTATCTTCCACCCAATCCACTGCAGAAGGTGCACAGTTGGCACCTAAGGACCATGGTCAGCCATCTTCCACCTTAACCCATTGCAAATCAGTTAAGCAGTCTGAGTCCCAAGTCTCATCTGCTTTATGATGACTCCATTGACTGTGGTTTTGTGGCCCATCCACCTAGCCCTGCCCCAGAAATGGAAGAGACTGACTGATGCTCAGACACTTGTCATGTTGGAGGATGAGTACGTTGGAAGGCTAGTGCACATAGTCAGTGGACCATCAAAGGACATGTCAGATGATGATAAAACTAAATTGCTAACTGCAGAGTCTTTCTGCAGTGTTCAGACCAGCAAGGAGGGCAGGGTTGATGAGTTGGTGGAAGATCATGCTGGGATGATGAGGTCATAGACCCCACATGGAGCAGAGGCCATCCTAGTGACTTGTGTAGTTCGAAGATGGCACGTTGCTGCAGCAGCATAGCAAAAGAGGGAGCAGTGTGTAAAGGCACAGCAGGCGACCTCTAGCCAGTAGGTTGGCTGCTACTGTCTACCAACCTGCTGAAATCAGTGGCAGCTCAAAAGAGCTCCCTGGCATGGCTTTTCTGCAATGAATGTGCTGCCATCAAGTGATGGGTGGTCTGCACTCTGTGCCATCAGACCCTGAAGCGAGGCATACATTTCTGAACCTGAGCACCATCTGTATGATGAGGCATCTGAATTCCAAGGACGAGGTGCAGTGGAGTACACACCTTAAAGAGCATGACAAATCTGAGCCTCCTCCTGCTCCCTCTTCTGTTGTGTTCTCAGCCTCTTCCTCCTGCTCATGATCCATGGGGCCACTTGCCTCCCCACAAAGAGCGGATGTGACAGTATCCACCAGTGTACCCGAGCATCTTCATACCATCTCATGGAAGTGTTCAGCTTTCCATGCCCCAAATTCTTGATAGAAAGAGGATATACCGCCTTAGTCCAGGCCAAGGAGGAAAAAATAGGTTGCAGTAAAGCAATCCTTTCTTTATTCACTGCAAGTAGTACATGAATGCAGGGGAGCAGGTGCAGTGGAGGATGATGGCTGTCTCGCGTTGATCAGATGCTTCAACGGGTCCAGTCATACCCACTAGCTATGCACGAGCCATGGTCCAGAATGACTGTATTTTCCAAATTACTGGCCTTTTAAATGCTGATGCCCTGCAGTACGTTGTTCCCAACTGCCACTAGTGTTGCCGACCAAATCAGGTGTGCATTGCACAGCGCCATCAGTGGCAAGGTCCACCAGTAAGCACAGCCAGGTACGTTACATATCCTTAACTGCCCACTGGGTAAATGCAGTGGCAGCAGGGACAGAGGCAGAAGGCATTATAGCTCATGTCCTACCACCCCCTAGTAATGCTTGACAATTCCCTGTCCAGGTTTCTTCCTCCTCCTGCTCCGCTTCCTCCAACGCCTCCTCAGTGACATGAAGACCTGCACCACTAACTTGAGCACAGCTTAAGGGAAACAACAGCAGGCTGTTCTTAAACTCCTCTATTTGAGGAACAAATCCAACAAAGTGCAGGAGCTGTGGACTGGGATCAAACAGCAGACAGATGAGTAGTTGGTTCCCAGAAAACTTCTTGCCCGGCCTGGTGGTGTGCGTTAACGGGAGAAATCTCATAGCAGGTCTGGGCCTAGCCAGTTTGACTTACATCCTTTGCCTGGTGCATGTTCTTAACTTGGTGGTGCTGAGCTTCCTGAAAAACTACCCACACATATTGGAGCTGCTGCTGAAAATACGGGCAGTGTGCGTGCACTTTCTGCTTTTTCACTCCACTGCTGCTCGCCTGTCTATGGTGCAGCATCATTTCGGCCTTCACGCTCACCTGCTGATATGCGACATACCATACCAGTTACAGTGGAGGGAAAAAGTATTTGATCCCTTGCTGATTTTGTAAGTTTTCCCACTGACAAAGACATGAACAGCCTATAATGTTAAGGGTAGGTTAATATTAACATTGAGAGATAGAATATCAAGAATAAAATCCAGAAAATCACACTGTATAAATTATATACATTTATTTGCATGTTGCAGTGAGAAATAAGTATTTGATCACCTACAAACCATTAAGAGTTCTGGCTCCTATAGACCAGTTAGATGCTCCTAATCAACTCGTTCCTGCATTAAAGACAGCTGTCTTTATAAAAGCCTCCTGTCCACAGACTCAATTAATCAAGTCAGACTCTAACCTCTACAACATTGGCAAGACCAAAGAGCTTTATAAGGATGTCAGGGACAAGATCATAGACCCGCACAAAGCTGAAGTAAGACACTGGGTGAAAAGTAGACAACTGCTGGTGCAATAGTAAGAAAATAGAAAAAAAAATGACTGTCAATCGACATCGATCTGGGGTACCATGCAAAATCTCACCTCGTGGAGTATCCTTGATCATGAGGAAGGTGAGAGATCAGCCTTAAATTACAAGGGGGAACTTGTTAATGATCTCAACACAGCTGGGACCACAAACACCAAGAAATCCATTGGTAAAACATTACGCCGTAACGGTTAAAAATCCTGCAGTGCCCACAAGGTCCCTCTGCTCAAGATGGCACATGTGTGTTGTGAATTCTGCTCTTGGGCTCCCTCCGGTGGTTGTAAGTGGCACTTTTGTGAGTTCTGCTCTTGGGCTCCCTCTTGTGGTTTCTAGTGGTATGGCTGCTCCTTGGAGTTAGCCGTCATCAGCTGCCTCCACTTATCGTCCGCTATTTAAGTCTGGCTCTTTCTTCAGCCTGTGCCACTTGTCAATGTTTCCTGGCTGGATTCACATCTCTGCTTGGATTCTCCTGGTTTCCTGACCAGTTCTGCAAAGATAAGTTCTGGCTTTGCTCATTTCAGTCCACATGTTGTGGACTTATTGTTCTGTGCATTCTATATTTGTCCAGCTTGTCAGTATGGATTATTTCTGTTAGCTGGAAGCTCTGGGAAGCAGATTTACCCTCCACACCTTTAGTCAGGTGTGGAAAGTTTGTAAACTCTGTGTGGATTGTTTTGTAGTTTTTATACTGACCGCACAGTGTCCTTTCCTGTCCTATCTATCAAGCTAGACTGGCCTCCTATGCTAAAATCTGATTTCATTTCTGCGTATGTTATTTTCCCCTCCTCTCACCATCAATATTTGTGGGGGGCTATCTTTCCTTTGGGGATTTTCTCTGAGGCAAGATAGGTTTCCTGTTTCCATCTTTAATGGAAGTTAGATCTTAGGCTGTGCCGAGGGGTCTAGGGAGCATCAGGTACCCCCCACGGCTATTTTTAGTTGTGCTGCTAGGTTCAGGGTTTGTGGTCAGTAATGATACCACCTCCTTCAGAGCGTGTCTCATGTTGTTCCTAAACCACCAGATCATAACACATGTGCTGGCCTGTCTGAAGTTTGCTAATGAACACCTGGATGATGCTGTGAGTGATTGGTAGAAGGTGCTGTGGTCAGATGAGACAAAAAATTGAGCTCTTTGGCATTTACTCAACCAGCTGTGTTTGGAGGAAGAGATATGCTGTCTATGACCCAAAGTACACCAGCCCCACTGTCAAGCATGGAGGTGGAAACATTATGTTTTGGGGGTGTTTCTCTGCTAAGGGCACAGAACTACTTCACTGCTTCAATGGGAGAATGGATGGAGCCATGTACCGTAAAATCCTGAGTAACAACCTCCATCCACCAGGACATTAAAAATGGCTCATGGTTGGGTCTTCCAGCAAGACAAAGACCCAAAACATACAGCCAAGGCAACAAAGGAGTGGCTCAAAAAGAAGCACATTAAGGTCATAGAGTGGCCTAGCCAGTCTCCAGACCTTAATCCCATAAAAAATTTATTGAGGGAGTTGAAGGTCCAAGTTGCCAAGCGACAGCCTCAAAATCTTTATGATTTACAGATGATCTGCAAAGAGGAGTGGGCTAAAATTGCTTCTGACATATGTGCAAACCTCATCATCACATCATCAAGTACAAAAAACGTCTGACTACTGTAATTGCCAACAAGGGTTTTGCCACCAAGTATTAAGTCTTGTTTACCAGAGGGATCAAATACTTATTTCTCAGTGCAAAATGCAAATACATTTATAGAATTTATACAATATGATTTTCTGGATATTATTTTTGATATTCTATCTCTCAATGTTAAAATTCACCTACCCTTAAAATTATAGACTGTTCATGTCTTTGTCAGTGGAAAAACTTACAAAATCAGCAAGGGGTCTAATACTTATTTCCCCCATTGTATATAGCTCCATTAATTTCACAGCGCTTTACAGACATTATCAGGACTGTCCCTATTGGGGCTCACAATCTAATTTTGCTTTCAGTATGTCTTTGGAGTGTGGGAGGAAACCGGATTACAGGAGGAAACCCACGCAAACACAGGGAGAAGATGAATATCCTTGCAGATGTTGTCCTTGGTTGAATTTGAACACAGGATCCCAGTGCTGCAAAGTTAACCACTGAGCCACCATGCTGCCCTGGCTCTTCCACCTATACTGCCACGTCTACCTTCTTCTCCACTTTGACCTGTTCTTCCTGTTTCAGGATTCTTATTTTTTATATCTGCTCTGCTTAGCGCAGTGACAGGACACAGCTGTAGTGAGGGACAGTGTTAGATTTTGCGTGTGCGCACTTAAAAAAAAACACTCTCTGTGTGTACGCTGCACCTGTGTCTGTGATAGTACTACGCGTAATCAAAAGTTTTACTAATCTTTAACTGTGTCATTGGGAGGGATGTGTGCCTAAACATATTTTTCTACTCTTCTGCAACCATGTCTGTGATAGTACTATGCGAAAAGCCGCTGTGTTTATTCTTTAACACATATCTGTGGGAGTACTTTGCCAAAAGCCACCGTGTGTATTCTTTAACACATATCTGTGGGAATACTGTGCATTGAAGCTGCTGTGTGTACTCTGCAACTCTGTCTGTGGGGGCACTGTTCCCCATTGTTTGGGTGTGACATTTCTAATCTGCTTTCTCATGGAAATGTGGAAATATGCACCGTGGGTGAAAGTTGTTATTACTTTTCAGCTTCTCTGGGTAAAATGTGGAAACATGCTCTGTGGGTGAAATTTGTTATCGACTTCTGTGGGTGAAATTTGTTTTCACCTTCTGTGGGTGAAATGTGGAAACATGCTTTGTGGGTGAAATTTTTTATTAGCTTCTTTGGGGGTTGTGTTCTCAAAAGCATCTGTTTACTCTGCAGGAGTATCTATAGGAGAAGTCTGCAGCTGTGTCTGTAGGAGTAGTGTGATTAAAAAAGATTTTGACTCTATCTTTGTGGCAGGTCCTAATGCTCATTAAAGAATTTAACTATTCATTCAAATTGCAGAGCCTTTAAATTGTCATGGATGGCTATTCTGTCTTGCAACATTAACTGCTGACTCAGCTGAGAATTGGCTAGTTTGCTTGATTTCTGCCTCCATTGAATGTGGTACATGTTTATCCGGCTGCCTCTACGAAATAGAACCCTGATTCTCCATTACCCGTGTGAATTCTGCAACCCTACCTGTGGGCGATTTGAGATTGGATGGCTTAGAGTGCCTCCAGTTCCTTCACTTTGTGTTCCACTGGGTCCCCTCTTAATCATGGCCCCTGTTTGAACAAACAAGCAAATAGAAAACGGAGTACAATTCCTTTATCACTAGCTAAAATATTCAGTTGTGGTTGCCAGCTTTCAATACTCAATTTTTCAAGAGAAACACTTTGGGCCCCTGGGACTCTAAGGCAAGAGCATTGGGGAGGTGTCCCAAGGCAAAGGGGCTGGGACTGGCAGCTGCAAGCTTTTTATCTGTGGAGGCTTGCACGCTACTGGAGATGAAATTTCCACATTTCTTATTATGTGGACTGCCATAAAGGAAGCATCTTGAGCACCGAAGCCTCACTGTGAAGAGAATTACCACAACAAGGACAGCTGAAGATATATCTGCATGTGAGGAAATGTAATGTCGTAACTGAGTGAATAGACAGCAGGAGTTTGCAAGTTACCAGGCAAGAGCTACTTCGGGGTACTACCACTAAAAGAGGTGACCAGGAGAAGGAGCTGTGACCAACACTGTGGATGTCTGCTGTGCTATACTTAAGGAGACTCATGAATTAAACGAATAAATGGGTTGGCCACTACTTTTTTCTCTCAATGACTTATTCTTAATGAATATCTTATTGTTGGGGTGCGACATCTGGTACTCTCACCAATGAGCTGTTACTGGTGGTGGTTAGAAGTTCTCGGATGCTTTAGGAACGTAGCAGTTCTGTCATATCTATAGTGGCTGTGGATGGGTATTACAGATCCACTCTGTTCTCAAATGAATAGGGGGTAGATCTGTATGACTAAACTGTGGCCATAGGTTTAACAGAGCTTCTGTGTTCCAGAAGCATCTGCGAAACTCCGGCGGGCACTGGTAAGAGTTGATTGGTGGGGGTGTCGGGTGTCACATGCCCACCAATTAGAAAATGATGGCCTTTCTAAGGGATAAGCCATCAATGAAAAAGAGTGGCCAACCTGATTAAGTCTGTTTGAAGGAAGTACAAATGAGGTGTTTGTCAGCAATAATTTGCTTATAATTAAGAAGTATAAGCAAAGGGTTGCCAATCATTTCTGTATATCAATGATCTGCTTCTGTTCAAGCCTGTTAGCGTTTAGGCTATGTGCACACGTCAGGAATTCTGGCAGAAATTTTCCAGACAAAAACCTTTTTTTGCGCATTTTGATGCGTTTTTTCTTGCGTTTTTTCCAAATGCATAGAATAGCGGGAAAACGCAAAAAAACCTGCAAAATTAATGAACATGCTGCTTTTTTTTACCGCGATGCGTTTTTTTCGCAGAAAAAAATGCATCATGTGCACAAAAATTGCAGAATGCATTCTAAATGATAGGATGCATATGTTTGCAGTTTCTAATGCAGTTTTATTGCATTTTTATCGCGAAAAAATGCAAAAAAACCTGAACATGTGCACATACCCTTAAAGAGATTTTTTAGCTATCAAGCTTGATCTTTCCGATTGAAAAAACTCGAACTGTTGCTGGTGTCCGTCTGTTAGGGCTAGCGGAACGCACCAAATAATAAGACAGATAGAGTATGGTGCGTTCGCAGCCCGGGGTCCACCGTGCAGAGATGGAACCTGCTGCCAAGTAATAACGGACTATATGGCGGTACAAAGTGAATACACACATGGGCTAACCTCACCCTGTGTGAAGGAAGCGAACCCTGTTACGTCACAGGGCCGTGGTACCGCACCAAGAGCGCAAGCAACGAGTCTCAGAACTCAATCCCAAGACACAGGATTTGAGTACATAGACCTCATGCGCTCGACACCGCTACTGAGGTGTCAGAGTGACAGCAATAGAAGCATGAGAGTGCATGCAGTGCCGCACTGGCGAACGCCACTAACCACCCAGGCTTGGGTCAGGAAAGCGCTGTGAAAGCACAAGGCGCCGCACTGGCGGTCACAGCAATAAGACGCTGTATTGTGTGTTTACGTGCTGATGGCTAAGTCGGGCGCTAGATAGCAAACATACACCTTCCGCGAACAGTCATCCAATAGGGAGGGTTATTTAAAGAGCGACTTTCACTCACAACACACACACATTTACAAATGTACACTAGCGCATGGCCGTGCGGTCATGCGCAGCTTATATAGTTGCAGCACGTTCAGGACCTTCCAATAAAGGACCAATGGGAAGCTGCTACCAAAGTTTTGCCCTTTCAGGACCTTCCTGGAGGACCAATGGGATGTTCTGCAGTACCTGAGCATGTGACCCTCGATCTCCAATGGGAGATCTTGCCCTGGGCATGCTCAGAAAGAGAAAAGCAGGACTTAGCCCCAAAGGCATCTGCTCGCCGCTGCCCAACACTGACTTCAATGGCAGAAGCAGGAAAAGCAGCAGTAACTCTTTGTACAGAGTGAGACTGAGCAAGACGCTGGGACCGACGTCTCTGCTGAGCAGACTCCACTGCGGCTGGATAAGAATGGGAGACCGCAGCGGAGATGGCTCGAGATTCCCCTTGTGCAGAAGCGGGAACTCGACACCTAACATACCCCCCCTCCTTGGGCCTCGCTACGCTCGAAGGCAGCAATGAGCTGTGTGGCCCGAATGTTTTCAGCAGGCTCCCAGGACCTGTCCTCTGGGCCATAACCCTTCCAATCCACCAGATAGAACTTTTTGCCACGTACCACCTTGCTCCCCAAAATAGCGTTCACCTCGTAATCGTCCGTAGACGAACCTGATGTCCCGGCAGATGACTCGGAAAACCGGGACATGTATACGGGTTTCAAGAGGGACACATGAAAGGTGTCGGTGATACCCAAGCGTGGAGGAAGGGCCAGACGGTAGACCACAGGGTTAACCTGTTCAAGGACCTTGAAGGGACGCAAGTAGCGAGGTGCAAACTTAGTGGACTCAACACGCAGCCTGATGTTACGGGCGGAGAGCCACACTAAGTCGCCAGGAGCAAAGGTCAGAGCGGGACGCCGATGAGAATCGGCGGAGGACCTCATTCTCTCCTTGGAGGCCCGAATGGCATCCTGAGTGCGGTCCCAAATGTCCCTTGCCTCCACAGCCCAGTCTGCCACCCTGGAGTCAGCAGAAGACACAGGCATGGGCACAGGGACACGCGGATGCTGGCCGTAATTTAGGAGGAATGGAGTCTGACCGGTGGAGTTGGCTACGGCGTTGTTAAGCGCAAACTCTGCCCACGGTAGCAAGGATGCCCAGTCATCCTGCCTGGCAGAAACAAAATGTCGTAAATATGTGACCAAGGTCTGGTTGGCCCTCTCTACCAACCCATTCGTCTCGGGATGATATGCCAAAGAGAGATTCAACTCAATACTGAGTAGACGACAAAGCTCTCTCCAGAATCGAGACGCAAACTGGGGACCCCGGTCACTAACAATTTTGCCTGGCATACCGTGTAGGCGAAAGATATGTTTGATGAACAAGACAGCCAACGCCCGTGCAGAAGGTAGCCGTGGAAGAGGAACCAAGTGCACCATTTTGGAAAAATGGTCGGTGATCACCCAGATAATGGTGCAGTTACGAGACTTGGGTAAGCCCACCACAAAGTCCATCCCGACCATCTCCCAGGGCCTGTCCGCCACCGGCAGAGGGTAAAGCAAACCAGCTGGCCGTTGCCGAGGGGACTTGTTCTTAGCGCAAGAGACACACGCCCGAACATATTCTGCGACATCACGAACCATATGCGGCCACCAGTATGTCCTCGCCAGTAACTCAGATGTCCTTTTGGAACCAAAATGTCTACCCACCCTGGATGAGTGTGCCCAAGAGAGAACCTCCGGTCGCAAACTGGATGGTACAAAAGTCTTGCCCGGAGGCACAGACTCTAGCGAAACCGGGGCCACAGTTCTCAAGCTCTCGGTGGGGACAATAAGCCGAGGCTCCTCTTCCTCCTCCGCAGATGACACAACGGAGCGAGAGAGAGCGTCGGCCCGAATGTTCTTCTCCCCAGAAAGAAAATGGAGGGTGAAATGAAACCGGGAGAAGAATAAGGATCATCTGGCCTGGCGAGAATTCAACCGCTGGGCTGTCTGCAGGTACACCAAATTTTTATGGTCTGTGAAGACTTGGAAGGGAAAACGTGCTCCCTCCAAGAGATGTCTCCACTCCGAGAAAGCCAACTTCATGGCTAGCAACTCCCTGTCCCCGATGGAATAATTCCTCTCTGCTGGTGAGAAGGTCTTAGAAAAGAAGAAGCAAGGATGCTTCCGACCTTGAGCATCCTTTTGGAAGAGGACTGCTCCAGCACCAACAGAAGAGGCATCCACCTCCATGATAAATGGCTTATCAACATCGGGGTGATGTAGGATGGGAGCACTAGCGAAGTGTGACTTTATGGAGTTAAAGGCCTTGGAGACCTCCTCAGACCACAATTTGGGATTTGCCCCCTTCTTGGTGAGGGCAACCAAGGGAGCTACCAAAGTTGAGAAGTGCGGAATGAACTGGCGATAATAATTAATGAACCCCATAAAGCGCTGCACCGCTTTAAGAGAATGGGGTTCCTGCCAGTCCATCACAGCCTGTAGTTTGGCAGGATCCATAGCCAATCCCTGGGCAGAGATGATGTAGCCTAGGAAAGGTAAGGACTGCTGCTCGGACATACACTTCTCCAACTTGGCATAGAGGGAGTTTGCCCGTAGGAGGTCGAAGACTTTGCAAACATCTCTCCGGTGGGAGTCAATATCTGGAGAGTAGATGAGAATATCATCCAGATAGACTACGACCGAGGTGGAAAGCATATCCCGGAAGATGTCGTTCACAAAGTCTTGGAAAACGGCTGGGGCATTACAGAGCCCGAAGGGCATCACCAGATATTCATAGTGCCCATCCCTGGTGTTAAAAGCCGTCTTCCATTCGTCCCCCTCACGGATGCGAATCAGGTTGTAAGCACCCCGCAGATCTAATTTAGTAAATACCCTTGCTCCCCGAAGCCTATCGAAGAGCTCAGATATCAAGGGCAAAGGATACTTATTCTTATCGGTGATGACGTTAAGACCCCTGTAGTCTATGCATGGACGCAATTCCCCATTCTTCTTCTGCACGAAGAAGAACCCTGCCCCAGCAGGTGACACTGACTTCCTAATGAATCCTCTTGCCAGATTTTCCTGGATGTACTGTGCATTGCCTCCGTCTCCATGAGAGATAACGGATAGACTCGACCCCGGGGAGGCTCAGCACCAGGCAAGAGATCAATAGGACAGTCATAGGGGCGATGGGGCGGAAGGATCTCCGCCGCCTTTTTGGAGAACACGTCTGCATAAGACCAATACTGCTTGTGGAGAGAGGATAGATCTGCGGGTACCTCTGTAGTAGCAACCTGAACGCACTCCCTCTGACACCTACCCCCACAAGATTCGCCCCATCCCAGAATTCTGCCTGAGGACCACTCGATATGAGGAGAGTGGTACCGTAGCCAAGGTATTCCCAACAGGACCTCATCAATTCCCTCAGGAATGACGAGCAGAGATATAATCTACTGATGAGATGGCGACATGGACAGAGTAAAAGGGATGGTCTGGTGTGTTATCTGTGAGGGCAGTGTCGACCCATTCACCACTCGTACCGTTACTGATTGAGCTAGCATAACCAGGCGTATTGCGTGACGTTGGGCGAAGGCAGAAGACATAAAATTGCCCTCCGCCCCAGAATCCACGCAGAGCTCTACCGAGTGGGAGAATGAGCCTATAATAATTGTCCCCTTAAAGGACAATTTAGAGGCAAACGTCGCCGTGTCTAGTGTACCTCCACCTACTACCACTAGACGCTGACATTTCCTCGACCGCTGAGGACATCTGGTGGCTAGATGTCCTGACTGCTGGCAAACATGACAGACCTTGAGTGCACAAGCGGTCCGGGACTTAGATCCCGCTTGTGACACTTCCATGGCCTCATGTGACTCAGGAACCAGGACCGGAGATTCCAGAGGTTTGGCGAAGGTAGGAGCCAGCCGAAACCTCTGCCTACACTGGGCTCGCTCTAACCTCCGCTCGTTAAAACGGAGGTCAATTCGAGTGGAGACAGTTATTAACTCCTCCAGTGTGGCAGGAATCTCCCTAGTGGCCAGAGCGTCCTTAACGTGATCAGCCAGGCCCCTCCAAAATATGGGGATAAGGGCTTTATCCGACCAGTCCAGCTCAGAAGCTAAAGTGCGGAATTGGACGGCAAAATGAATGACCAAGGACTCACCCTGAGTTAATGCCAGCAGTTGGAGCGCAGTATCATGGGTGACTTGAGGTCCTAAAAAGACCTGTTTCAGAGTGCTCAGGAACAGCGGAGCACTCTTCACCACATGATCGCCACGCTCCCACAGCAGCGTAGCCCATTCCAACGCCCTGTCCGACAAGAGAGACACTATAAATCCCACCTTAGCCCGCTCTGTGGGAAAACGTGCAGCCAGGAGCTCGAGGTGAATAGAGCACTGACTCACGAATCCCCTACAAAATTTGCTATCACCAGAAAATTTTTCTGGCAGCGGGAGGCGAGATAATGTCGGAACAGGGGTGGCAATGGACAAGGTTGCTGCAGCCACGCTAGCAGCCTGTACAGCAACTGCGGTAACATCCACAGCTGAGGTTGAGCTCTCGAGAGCCGCCAACCTACCCTCCAGCTGCTGGATATACCGCAAGGATTGCTGTTTGTCCGTCATTACTAGCCAGACCCTGGCGCTAGTGTAATGTTAGGGCTAGCGGAACGCACCAAATAATAAGACAGATAGAGTATGGTGCGTTCGCAGCCCGGGGTCCACCGTGCAGAGATGGAACCTGCTGCCAAGTAATGACGGACTATATGGCGGTACAAAGTGAATACACACATGGGCTAACCTCACCCTGTGTGAAGGAAGCGAACCCTGTTACGTCACAGGGCCGTGGTACCGCACCAAGAGCGCAAGCAACGAGTCTCAGAACTCAATCCCAAGACACAGGATTTGAGTACATAGACCTCATGCGCTCGACACCGCTACTGAGGTGTCAGAGTGACAGCAATAGAAGCACGAGAGTGCATGCAGTGCCGCACTGGCGAACGCCACTAACCACCCAGGCTTGGGTCAGGAAAGCACTGTGAAAGCACAAGGCGCCGCACTGGCGGTCACAGCAATAAGACGCTGTATTGTGTGTTTACGTGCTGATGGCTAAGTCGGGCACTAGATAGCAAACATACACCTTCCGCGAACAGTCATCCAATAGGGAGGGTTATTTAAAGAGCGACTTTCACTCACAACACACACACATTTACAAATGTACACTAGCGCATGGCCGTGCGGTCATGCGCAGCTTATATAGTTGCAGCACGTTCAGGACCTTCCAATAAAGGACCAATGGGAAGCTGCTACCAAAGTTTTGCCCTTTCAGGACCTTCCTGGAGGACCAATGGGATGTGCTGCAGTACCTGAGCATGTGACCCTCGATCTCCAATGGGAGATCTTGCCCTGGGCATGCTCAGAAAGAGAAAAGCAGGACTTAGCCCCAAAGGCATCTGCTCGCCGCTGCCCAACACTGACTTCAATGGCAGAAGCAGGAAAAGCAGCAGTAACTCTTTGTACAGAGTGAGACTGAGCAAGACGCTGGGACCGACGTCTCTGCTGAGCAGACTCCACTGCGGCTGGATAAGAATGGGAGACCGCAGCGGAGATGGCTCGAGATTCCCCTTGTGCAGAAGCGGGAACTTGACACCTAACACCGTCTACAATATTTTTGACATCCCTAAATCACAGACATGTCCTTGGCAAAATAGGAGCAGTGTTGACGTAACCTCCCCCCAAACGCGTTTTACTGTCTAGTTTTGTAGCATGTCTTTGGAGATTGAAAGCATCTCCAGACTATACTGGGTCTGAACTTAAAAATTTCTACATTGCCATCAGCAATGTTACAATTCTGATTTAGGGTGTTAAAAACATATTTGTCCTTTCTTCAGTCTGAGCAGACAGGGTATATTAATAAACTGATTATTGGCTGTGGATTGACCTGTTAAAGAGAAGTATTTACCTTAATTTATTGCAGAGTTGATGTTTGCAGAAGTGACAACTCGATTTGTTTGTCACTTTTAAATTAGCATCTCCGAAACAGATGGTTAATAGGTCATCTTATTATTGATTGAATTTACTGCCAAAATGTCAGATTGTTTCTGAAAATCTAACTCAAAAGTGACATCCAATATGTCAATACTCTCACTTTTGTAGAATTGGTGCCTTAACAAAAATGAAAAATGCTTCATCATTAAACTATGTGATACTTCTGCAAGTAAAATAAAATAATTTTGGCTCTGGTTTCTGCTATACTAATGTTTAGACATTTTATATTTTATCTTGATGCCTGAGTGAACATATTAGCAAAGAGAGGTGCAAAATGATTGTTTATAAAAGCGGCTAAAGGATGACTAACTGTCATGGAAAACTCAAAAATTTGCAGGAGATTCCCTTTAAATATCACAAAGATTACATCAGATTACATCAATCTGTGTTAATTCTTTTACCTTATAAAAAAAAATGTAGAGTATTAAGAAATAAAATTTTGCTTTGCCAAGACCCATAATATTTTCATTTTTCTGTTGATTGGGCTATATGAAGGCTTGTTTTTTTGTGTGTGCAGTGAGCTGGCAGTGATCTGATATCAATTTTGTGCACATACAATGCTTTGATTCCTTATCTGATTTTTTTCAGGACGATGAGGTGGACAAAAAAAGTGCTTTTCTGGCATTAAGATTTTTTTTCTCTATTTTCTGTATATACATTATATTTTGATAGATTAGACCTTTATGAATGTGGCATTACAAAAAAAATGCTTACTTTTTTATTATTATTTTTTATTTTAACAAGGGAAAATGGCGGTTGATTAGAACTTTTATATATTTGCTTTAAGTTTTTTATATTTTTGAAAACTTATTATTTTTTACATTATCTTTTTGTCTCCTTAGGGCACTTGAACAAATCTTGATCTCCTATAGAGCTCAGCTGAGCCTTACTTGAGTACGATTGACTGTTGGTAATAGAGGTTTCAGCCTAAAAGTTTGTACAGTAGCTCTCTGGTGCCAGCAGTGTGTCAGCTGCTTTGGGGGAGTTCGAGGTCCTGGTTCCGTATCTTCTGCTGTGTTTGCAGCAGAGGTTTGAGCTAAGTTTTCATTGTTCCTTTCCTTGTCTGTCTCATGCTTGTCACTACCCCCTGTGTTGATACCATCTGCAGTTGTGAGGCTGTTGTCTTTGCCGGCCAGTGCACTAGCCAGGGTTTAGTGAGGTGACAGCAAGTAATGGCAGCGGGAGGAAGGACCTACTGTTGCGGACCTTCCTCGACATTTTTCCAACTCATTGTTTGTGTGTTGTGCCGTCTGACGGACTTTCCCATCCCAAGTGTGACATTACCAATGGTACAATTTTTCCGGTGAACCTATGGCACAAGCTGAGGCATTACCTCACTTGATCCAGACCCTCACGGATGATGTAATGGTGCTGCGATCTCAGGTGGTGCAGCAGCTTAAGCAGTTGTTTGGGTTCTTGGTCTCAGCTCATGTCCAGGCTCAACCAGAACCCAAAATATCTCTCTCTGACAAGTTCTCTGGAGGGAGAGATAAATTTATTGTATTCAAAGAAGCCTCTAAATTATATTTCAGGCTTTACCTTCATTCTTCAGGGAGTGAGAAACAGCATGTAGGGATTATAGTCTCCCTTCTCAAGGGTGATCCCCAATCCTGGGCCTTCTCTCTGCTAACCGATTCAACATCTTTATGGTCGGTGGATGAGTTTTTTGCGGCATTGGCACTGGTGTATAGGGATATGGATGGCGTTTGCATGGCTGAGTCTCGACTCTAAGATCAAGCAGGGGTGCCAGCCGGCATAGTCGTACTGCTCAGAGTTTCAGAGATGGGCTACTGACACTTAGTGGAATGACCTCATTTTAGTCAGGGTCTGTCTGCTAGGCTTCAGGATACTCTGATGCAGTATGCTACTCCTGAGTCGTTGTAGACCGCCATGGCCCCTTCAATCCGGGTTGATAGATGCCTCAAGGAGAAACATACACCAAATCTACCCCCTGTTGTTCTCTCTATGGAGGAGGAAACACTGGTGCAGATGCAAACCTAAGCAGGTGGGAGGAGTCTCTTCTCAAACTTGGTTGCCTGCTGTTCGCCATGGGATGTGTTGTGAATTCCGCTCTTGGGCTCCCTCCGATGGTTGTAAGTGGCACTTTTGTGAGTTCTGCTCTTGGGCTCCCTCTTGTGGTTTCAAGTGGTATGGCTGCTCCTTGGAGTTAGCTGTCATCAGCTGCCTCCACTTATCTTCTCTTCTGCTCGGCTATTTAGGTCTGGCTGTTCCTTCAGCTAGTGCCACTTGTAAATGGTTTCTGGTTGGATTCACATCTCTTTGGATTTCCCTGTTTTCCTGACCAGTTCAGCAAAGCTAAGTTCTTACTTGCTCTGTTCTGTTCACAGATTGTGGACTTATCCGTTCAGTGCTTTCTATGTTTGTCCAGCTTATCAGTATGAATTAATTCTGTCTTGCTGGAAGCTCTGGGAAGCAGATTTACCCTCCACACCTTTAGTCAGGTGTGGAGATTTTTAGTAAACTCTACGTGGATTTTTGTAGTGTTTTATACTGACCGCACAGTATTCCATCCTGTCCTATCTATCAAGCTAGACTGGCCTCCTGTGCTCATCCTGGTTTCATTCTGTGTATGTCTTTTCCCTCTCCACTCACAGTCATTATTTGTGGGGGGCTAATCTATCCTTTGGGGATTTTCTCTGAGGCAAGATAGTTTTCCTGCTTCTGTCTTTAGGGGTAGTTAGCTCTTAGGCTGTCACGAGATGCATAGGGAGAGTTAGGAGCATTCCACGGCTGCTTCTAGTGTTGTGTTGAACTTAGGGACTGCGGTCAGAACAGTTACCACTTCCTTCAGAGCTAGTTCCATGTTGCTCCTAGACCACCGCATCATAACAGGGATGGGGACATGTTTCTACTGTGCTCTTATGGATCATTACATTAATGTCTGCCCACCTCATGCCAAAGTTGGTACTTCATCACAAAAGCCGCGTTTCCCTGGTCATATGGAGGGAGGCGACCGGGGTGTGTACATTTCCTCCACCTTCACATCTCAGTTTTCCATTTTTGCTGAAATTGTTGTTGGTGGGGAGACTGAGATGGTACCAGTTCTTGTGCATAGTAGAGCTGGTGGATTCTCACTTTGTTTAGACTCATGGTACTATTGGTAGGATGCTGGTGAGACCCTTTTTCTATTTGTGCGATTGACTTTGTCCCTCTCAGCCAGAGGAGTCTGACCCAAGTCGTAGACAATATTAACCTGAGTATAGGAACTCTTCATGAAGAGTCCCTGTCATGCTATGTCTTGGAGGGTATGCCAACTAACATTATCTTAATCTTAGGCTTTCCCTGGCAGAGGAGACACAATATGGTCACAGATTGGCAGTCAAGGGAAGTAGTTAGTTGGGACCACTTTTGTAAAGACTGTTGCCCGGGAGCTATGGTCTCGGCCATCCTTCTCAAATCTACCCCTTCTTCCCGGGGGAGGCAGCTAAGGTGCTACAAGGGAATAGGGGCAGGATTCAACCCTCACCACAAGTGCAGGTGCAGCAAAGAAGACCCAAGATAACACACTTGGAAGGGAGGTAGGAAAATTTCTAAAACAATCCACAGGGAGGAGATTGGAACAAAGCAAAATCCTCTAAACTACATGGTCGCAACGCCAGAAGCCTGACAAACATGATGGAAGAATTGGAAGCATAGAGATAGCTACAAGTAACTATGACATAGTGGGAATAACTGAGAAAGGATCATAAAAATCTGATAGGAAGAGGGGTTTGTGTTTATGTAAAGTCTTGTCTAAAGTCCACTTTATGGGAGGATATTAGCGAAGGGAATGAGGATGTCAAATCCATATGGGTCGAAATGCATAGAGGGAAAAATAGTAACTGAATTCTAATTGAAGTCTGTTACAAAGCCTCAAATATAACAGAAATCATGGAAAGTCTACTACTAAGACAGATAGATTAAGCTGCAACCTATAATAAGATTCTTGTTATGGGGGACTTTAACTACCCGGATATTAAGTGGGAAACAGAGACCTGCAAAACCCATAAAGGCAACAGGTTTCTGCTAAAAACCAAGAACAATTATTTTTCACAATTGATGCAGAATCCAACCATAGGAGCAGCACTTTTAGACTTAATACTATCTAATAGACCTGACAGAATAACAAATCTGCAGGTCGTTGGGCATCTAGGAAATAGCGACCACAATATTGTACAGTTTCACTTGTCTTTCGCTAGGGGGACTTGTCAGGGAGTCACAAAAACACTGAACTTTAGGAAGGCAAAGTTTGACCAGCTTAGGCTGGTTTCACATTTGCATTTAAAAACGCAGCGTTTTAAAAGCAAACGCATGTGGTGAAAAAAACGCATGTAAACGCGTGCAAACGCCGCGATTTTTAGACGCATGCGTTTTTGCATGTGTTAAAACAAACGCGGCGTTTTGACGCATTTACATGCGTTTTTTCCTGCATTTGCATTTTTGAAACGCATGATGAGAAGTTTGTGACAGCTGCCAATCATCAAAATCAACTAGAAAACCCACTATAAACAGAGATAGCTAGGGTTAGGGTTAGGATCTCTAGTAACCCTAGGGATCCTAACCCTAGCCCCAACCCTAACCCTAGGGATCCTAACCCTAACCCTAACCCTAGTGATCCTAACTAGAGTTGAGCGACCTTGACCTTTTTAGAGTCGAGCCGGGTTTTGCGAAACCCGACTATGTCCAAAGTCGGGTCGAGTGAAATCGGCCGATTATGACGTAAAGTCGGGATCGACCGAAACACGAAACCCAATGCAAGTCAATGGGGCAGCATAGTCGGCAGTGAGTGGGGGCCAGGAAAACACCTAGAGTGCCCATTTTAATGTCAAAACCATCCATTCTTCTTAATGAAGCTTGTCAAGCGTAATTTACCTTAAAATAATTGGAAGGCATTTGAAATTGGGGGTCATTTGGCTAAAGTTGTGGGGGGTAGGGCTGGTTCAAGTAATTAGTGGGCCCAGTAAATCTGGACCACGTCACGGCAGTGGAGCAGGGAGAGGTAAGTATTTCAACTTTGCAAGTGCTGTGATCCTGAGCAAGCAGGGGGGGGCCCACTCGTTGGCATTGGCACTGGCACAGGGCCCCTCAAAGTACAGCGGTGTGTTTGCACGGCGGGGGCGCCTCCCACCGGCAGCAACACTTTTGCGTACTATGAGAGGCCCTGTGCCAGTGACGTCGCCAACTAGTATTCCTCCCCCCACCTGATGAAGGAACCTGCACTTTCATCTGCACCTTCCTCTTTGTCCCCGTGTAAGGTGGTATGGTATGCGGGAAGAGCAACCTGACTTTCAGCAGGGTCACAATGTTGTTGTGTAGCGTGCACGGGGAATGTTGCGTTATGGGTCAATGTACCAGCAGACTCATCTATCACTGGCTGGGCAATGGGCACGATGAAGTGGAAACACAGATATAGGCCCAAAGAAGAAAGTGGGCTAAATGCAGTTCAAAATTGGTAACACAGGAATAACCAGGGGGCATTGCAGTGGAGGACAACTGGAATGAGAGGCTGACACAGAGAGTAGGGCCAAATCAGTAAGTAGTCGAAATGCAGTTCAAAATTGGCAACCGTAGTAAACAGGCGGCACAGCTTTGTTCAGTGGAGGAGAACAGCAAGGAGTGGCAGACACCGATAGTAGGCCCCAACCCAACTAGTAGGCCAAATGCAGTCTAACATTAACAACTACTTAACGAGAGGCTGAAAATGGAATTTCAGGACAGGAAACCAGGAGAACAGCAAGGAGTGGCAGACACCGATAGTAGGCCCCAAACCAACTAGTACGCCAAATGCAGTTGTTCCATTTAACCACAATTTAATGAGAGCCTGAAGATAGAAGCTCAGGAAAGGCAACCTGGGGAACACCTTGGAGTGTAACACAACCTCTCTCTACACCACGGAAGGGCTGATTCTTAGGAAGGAAGGCTGTTGTAAATAAGCATTGCGCGTCCGAGGGTGATTATATTCTTATTCGGTATCTACTCACCCTCGGACGCGCCATGCTTCTTGATTTGTAATTAATGTTTATTTGCAATGTGCTTTTGACTTACTCAATTATTTTTTTAATTATTGATTTTATTAAATTAATAGTTTAACATCTTATTGGAAATAATTTAAAGGAGACGCGACAGGACAACACTCGGTGGATGCCATATCTGTGTTAACAACTCCAAAAAACTTTCAGTTAACTTCTTGCAGGAGAAAGAAATTGTAGCTGTTGGACCTTTGTAGTACAGTTCCAGATATTTGTTGTGTGTTTGTTTTGATTGTTAAAATGTCTGCATTTGAGATCTCAACACGATCTTATTTTTTATAATCAAATTAATTTTTTAAATATTTTATTAGGTTGGTTCAAGGGGTACACGGGCCGCAGTAGACAGGTCAGTGGAGGCCTAGTGGAAGGAGGGACCACAGACAGGCATCGAAGGCCTAAAATAATAACACATGGCTGTAGGCAATTTTAAATTGGTTCCAGGGGTACACGGGCAGCAGTGCCCTGGTCAGTGTAGTAGTAGTTGAAAGAATGGACCGCAGACAGGCATCGAAGGCCTAAAATAAAAAAATTGGGCTGGCTGTAGGCAATTTTAAATTGGTTCCAGGGGTACACGGGCAGCAGTGGTGTGGTCAGTGGAGGCCTAGTGGAAGGAGTGACCGCAGACAGGCATCGAAGGCCTAAAATATTAACACATGGCTGTAGTCAATTTTAAATTGGTTCCAGGGGTACTTGGGCAGCAGTGCCCTGGTCAGTGTAGTAGTAGTTGAACGAATGGACCGCAGACAGGCATCGAAGGCCTAAAATAAAAAAATTGGGCTGGCTGTAGGCAATTTTAAATTGGTTCCAGGGGTACACGGGCAGCAGTGGTGTGGTCAGTGGAGGCCTAGTGGAAGGAGTGACCGCAGACAGGCATCGAAGGCCTAAAATAATCACACATGGCTGTAGGCAATTTTAAATTGGTTCCAGGGGTACACGGGCAGCAGTGGTGTGGTCAGTGGAGGCCTAGTGGAAGGAGTGACCGCAGACAGGCATCGAAGGCCTAAAATAATCACACATGGCTGTAGGCAATTTTAAATTGGTTCCAGGGGTACACGGGCAGCAGTGGTGTGGTCAGTGGAGGCCTAGTGGAAGGAGTGACCGCAGACAGGCATCGAAGGCCTAAAATAATAACACATGGCTGTAGGCAATTTTAAATTGGTTCCAGGGGTACTTGGGCAGCAGTGCCCTGGTCAGTGTAGTAGTAGTTGAAAGAATGGACCGCAGACAGGCATCGAAGGCCTAAAATAAAAAAATTGGGCTGGCTGTAGGCAATTTTAAATTGGTTCCAGGGGTACACGGGCAGCAGTGGTGTGGTCAGTGGAGGCCTAGTGGAAGGAGTGACCGCAGACAGGCATCGAAGGCCTAAAATATTAACACATGGCTGTAGTCAATTTTAAATTGGTTCCAGGGGTACTTGGGCAGCAGTGCCCTGGTCAGTGTAGTAGTAGTTGAACGAATGGACCGCAGACAGGCATCGAAGGCCTAAAATAAAAAAATTGGGCTGGCTGTAGGCAATTTTAAATTGGTTCCAGGGGTACACGGGCAGCAGTGGTGTGGTCAGTGGAGGCCTAGTGGAAGGAGTGACCGCAGACAGGCATCGAAGGCCTAAAATAATCACACATGGCTGTAGGCAATTTTAAATTGGTTCCAGGGGTACACGGGCAGCAGTGGTGTGGTCAGTGGAGGCCTAGTGGAAGGAGTGACCGCAGACAGGCATCGAAGGCCTAAAATAATCACACATGGCTGTAGGCAATTTTAAATTGGTTCCAGGGGTACACGGGCAGCAGTGGTGTGGTCAGTGGAGGCCTAGTGGAAGGAGTGACCGCAGACAGGCATCGAAGGCCTAAAATAATAACACATGGCTGTAGGCAATTTTAAATTGGTTCCAGGGGTACACGGGCAGCAGTGCCCTGGTCAGTGTAATAGTAGTTGAAAGAATGGACCGCAGACAGGCATCGAAGGCCTAAAATAAAAAAATTGGGCTGGCTGTAGGCAATTTTAAATTGGTTCCAGGGGTACACGGGCAGCAGTGGTGTGGTCAGTGGAGGCCTAGTGGAAGGAGTGACCGCAGACAGGCATCGAAGGCCTAAAATAATAACACATGGCTGTAGGCAATTTTAAATTGGTTCCAGGGTTACACGGGCAGCAGTGGTGTGGTCAGTGGAGGCCTAGTGGAAGGAGTGACCGCAGACAGGCATCGAAGGCCTAAAATAATCACACATGGCTGTAGGCAATTTTAAATTGGTTCCAGGGGTACACGGGCAGCAGTGGTGTGGTCAGTGGAGGCCTAGTGGAAGGAGTGACCACAGACAGGCATCGAAGGCCTAAAATATTAACACATGGCTGTAGTCAATTTTAAATTGGTTCCAGGGGTACTTGGGCAGCAGTGCCCTGGTCAGTGTAGTAGTAGTTGAAAGAATGGACCGCAGACAGGCATCGAAGGCCTAAAATAAAAAAATTGGGCTGGCTGTAGGCAATTTTAAATTGGTTCCAGGGGTACACGGGCAGCAGTGGTGTGGTCAGTGGAGGCCTAGTGGAAGGAGTGACCGCAGACAGGCATCGAAGGCCTAAAATAATCACACATGGCTGTAGGCAATTTTAAATTGGTTCCAGGGGTACACGGGCAGCAGTGGTGTGGTCAGTGGAGGCCTAGTGGAAGGAGTGACCACAGACAGGCATCGAAGGCCTAAAATATTAACACATGGCTGTAGTCAATTTTAAATTGGTTCCAGGGGTACTTGGGCAGCAGTGCCCTGGTCAGTGTAGTAGTAGTTGAAAGAATGGACCGCAGACAGGCATCGAAGGCCTAAAATAAAAAAATTGGGCTGGCTGTAGGCAATTTTAAATTGGTTCCAGGGGTACACGGGCAGCAGTGGTGTGGTCAGTGGAGGACTAGTGGAAGGAGTGACCGCAGACAGGCATCGAAGGCCTAAAATAATAAAACATGGCTGTAGGCAATTTTAAATTGGTTCCAGGGGTACACGGGCAGCAGTGGTCTGGTCAGTGGAAGTCTAGTGGAAGGAGTGACCGCAGACAGGCTTCGAAGGCCTAACATAACAAACTTGGGCTGGCTGTAGGCACTTTTAAATTGGTTCCAGGGGTACATGGGCAGCAGTGTATGGTCAGTGGAAGTCTAGTGGAAGGAGTGACCGCAGACAGGCTTCCAAGGCCTAACATAACAAACTTGGGCTGGCTGTAGGCACTTTTAAATTGGTTCCAGGGGTACACGGGCAGCAGTGGTCTGGTCAGTGGAAGTCTAGTGGAAGGAGTGACCGCAGACAGGCTTCCAAGGCCTAACATAACAAACTTGGGCTGGCTGTAGGCACTTTTAAATTGGTTCCAGGGGTACACGGGCAGCAGTGGTCTGGTCAGTGGAAGTCTAGTGGAAGGAGTGACCGCAGACAGGCTTCCAAGGCCTAACATAACAAACTTGGGCTGGCTGTAGGCACTTTTAAATTGGTTCCAGGGGTACACGGGCAGCAGTGGTCTGGTCAGTGGAAGTCTAGTGGAAGGAGTGACCGCAGACAGGCTTCGAAGGCCTAACATAACAAACTTGGGCTGGCTGTAGGCACTTTTAAATTGGTTCCAGGGGTACATGGGCAGCAGTGGTCTGGTCAGTGGAAGTCTAGTGGAAGGAGTGACCGCAGACAGGCTTCCAAGGCCTAACATAACAAACTTGGGCTGGCTGTAGGCACTTTTAAATTGGTTCCAGGGGTACACGGGCAGCAGTGGTCTGGTCAGTGGAAGTCTAGTGGAAGGAGTGACCGCAGACAGGCTTCGAAGGCCTAACATAACAAACTTGGGCTGGCTGTAGGCACTTTTAAATTGGTTCCAGGGGTACATGGGCAGCAGTGGTCTGGTCAGTGGAAGTCTAGTGGAAGGAGTGACCGCAGACAGGCTTCCAAGGCCTAACATAACAAAATTGGGCTGGCTGTAGGCACTTTAAATTGGTTCCAGGGGTACATGGGCAGCAGTGTATGGTCAGTGGAAGTCTAGTGGAAGGAGTGACGGCAGACAGTCTTCGAAGGCCTAACATAACAAAATTGGGCTGACTATAGGCACTTTTAAATTGGTTCCAGGGTAACACGGCCAGCAGTGGCCTGGTCAGTGTAGTAGTTGTAGAAAGAAGGGACCGCAGACAGGCTTCGAAGGCCTAACATAACAAAAATGTCAAAACAATGGTATTGTCAGTGCCAGGCATTGAAGGATGTCAGCGCCTAGACTACACATTGGTGAAGCTGTGAGAGATAATTTTGCTAGTGGTAGAGCACTGTTTGAGCTGGGGGGGGAACTGGCTTGTGGCCGGCGGTACAGGCACAGGGCCCCTCATATTACAACGGTGTGTCTGACGTTGGGTGCGCACCACCACCGCCAGAGACACTTTATTGTACTATGAGGGACCCAGTGGCAGTGCCGTCGACCAAAAGCGGCCACACCCACCTCTTCAGACAAACAGCACTCTCAAGGGTCCAAGCGCAAAGTGGCGATAGCACGGCCCCGTGTGGGGAGTTTGGCCATTTCGTGAGGTGGAAACATGTCGTATGCTGGACAATCAGGTGAAGAAAATTACGAGATTGGAAAAGTCATTCAGAATAGTCCACAGGCAAGACCTTTTCATAGGAAAGCTAGGTGTCAGCCGGGCAGGGTGGGGCAAAAGATTTTGAAATCCAGTTGTGGTTCATTTTAATGAAGGTTAGATCATCTACATTTTGGGTAGCCAGACGAGTCCTTTTTTCTGTTAGTATTGAACCTGCAGCACTGAATACTCTTTCTGATAGGACACTAGCTGCCGGGCAAGCAAGCTCCTGCAATGCATATTCTGCCAATTCTGGCCAGGTGTCTAATTTGGATGCCCAGTAATCAAATGGGAATGACGGTTGAGGGAGAACGTCGATAAGGGATGAAAAATAGTTTGTAACCATACTGGACAAATGTTGTCTCCTGTCACTTTGAATTGATGCTGCAGTACCTGTCCTGTCTGCGGTCATAGAAAAATCACTCCACAACCTGGTCAGAAAACCCCTCTGGCCAACGCCACTTCTGATTTCTGCCCCTCTAACACCTCTGGTCTGCTGGCCCCTGGAGCTCGTGTGAGAACGATCACGGGCGCTGTGTGCAGGGAATGCCAGAAGCAAACGGTCAACAAGAGTTGATTGTTTTGTTGCTAATATTAGTTCCAAGTTCTCATGTGGCATAATATTTTGCAATTTGCCTTTATAGCGAGGATCAAGGAGGCAGGCCAACCAGTAATCGTCATCGTTCATCATTTTTGTAATGCGTGTGTCCCTTTTGAGGATACGCAA
Source organism: Ranitomeya imitator (assembly GCF_032444005.1). Classification (NCBI taxonomy): domain Eukaryota; kingdom Metazoa; phylum Chordata; class Amphibia; order Anura; family Dendrobatidae; genus Ranitomeya; species Ranitomeya imitator. The sequence goes on from NC_091287.1 coordinate 442,679,791, forward strand.
GGCATAATCCGCCATGTGGGCCAAAGTTCCCGTTGTCAAATCTGCGGTTGTGCTTGGTTGAGGGGCAGTTGCAGGCAAATCTACGTCACTTGTGTCCCTCAAAAAACCAGAACCCGGCCTTGCCACGCCACCAATTTCCCGTGCCCCCGGGAAAGCTTCCTCATTAAAAATATACTCATCCCCATCATCCTCCTCATCCTCCACCTCCTCTTCGCCCGGTACCTCGTCATGTACACTGCCCTGACCAGACAATCGCTGACTGTCATCAAGGCTTTCCTCTTCCTCTGGTGCAGACGCCTGATCCTTTATGTGCGTCAAACTTTGCATCAGCAGACGCATTAGGGGGATGCTCATGCTTATTATGGCGTTGTCTGCACTAACCAGCCGTGTGCATTCCTCAAAACACTGAAGGACTTGACACATGTCTTGAATCTTCGACCACTGCACACCTGACAACTCCATGTCTGCCATCCTACTGCCTGCCCGTGTATGTGTATCCTCCCACAAAAACATAACAGCCCGCCTCTGTTCGCACAGTCTCTGAAGCATGTGCAGTGTTGAGTTCCACCTTGTTGCAACGTCTATGATTAGGCGATGCTGGGGAAGGTTCAAAGAACGCTGATAGGTCTGCATACGGCTGGAGTGTACAGGCGAACGGCGGATATGTGCGCAAAGTCCACGCACTTTGAGGAGCAGGTCGGATAACCCCGGATAACTTTTCAGGAAGCACTGCACCACCAGGTTTAAGGTGTGAGCCAGGCAAGGAATGTGTTTCAGTTGGGAAAGGGAGATGGCAGCCATGAAATTCCTTCCGTTATCACTCACTACCTTGCCTGCCTCAAGATCTACAGTGCCCAGCCACGACTGCGTTTCTTGCTGCAAGAACTCGGACAGATCTTCCGCGGTGTGTCTATTGTCGCCCAAACACTTCATAGCCAATACAGCCTGCTGACGTATGCCAGTAGCTGCCCCATAATGGGAGACCTGGTGTGCAACTGTGGCAGGTGCGGATGGAGTGTTTGTGCGACTGCGGTCTGTGGACGAGCTCTTGCTTCTGCAGGAGGACGAGGAGGAGGAGGAGGAGGAGGGGGTGCGAACGGCTACAGACAACTGTTTACTAGACCGTGGGCTAGGCAGAACTGTCCCAAACTTGCTGTCCCCTGTGGACCCTGAATCCACCACATTTACCCAGTGTGCCGTGATGGACACGTAACGTCCCTGGCCATGCCTACTGGTCCATGCATCTGTTGTCAGGTGCACCTTTGTGCTCACAGATTGCCTGAGTGCATGGACGATGCGCTCTTTAACATGCTGGTGGAGGGCTGGGATGGCTTTTCTGGAAAAAAAGTGTCGACTGGGTAGCTCGTAGCGTGGTACAGCGTAGTCCATCAGGTCTTTGAAAGCTTCGCTTTCAACTAACCGGTAGGGCATCATCTCTAACGAGATTAGTCTAGCTATGTGGGCGTTCAAACCCTGTGTACGCGGATGCGAGGCTAAGTACTTCCTTTTTCTAACCATAGTCTCATGTAGGGTGAGCTGGACTGGAGAGATGGAGATCGTGGAACTAGCGGGGGTGCCGGTGGACATGGCAGACTGAGAGACGGTGGGAGATGGTATTGTTGCCGCCGGTGCCCTAGATGCAGTGTTTCCTACTACGAAACTGGTGATTCCCTGACCCTGACTGCTTTGGCCTGGCAAAGATACCTGCACAGATACAGCAGGTGGTGCGCTAAATGGTGGTCCTACACTGCCGGAAGGGATGTTGCGTTGATGACTAGCTTCATTGGCCGAGGGTGCAATAACCTTAAGGGACGTTTGGTAGTTAGTCCAAGCTTTCAAATGCATGGTGGTTAAATGTCTATGCATGCAACTAGTATTGAGACTTTTCAGATTCTGACCTCTGCTTAAGGAAGTAGAACATTTTTGACAGATGACTTTGCGCTGATCAATTGGATGTTGTTTAAAAAAATGCCAGACTGCACTCTTTCTAGCATCGGATACCTTTTCAGGCATTGCAGACTGAGCTTTAACCGGATGGCCACGCTGTCCTCCACCAGGTTTTGGCTTTGCCACGCGTTTTGGGCAAGATACGGGCCCGGCAGATGGAACCTGTGGCGATGTTGATGCCTGCTGCGGCCCCTCCTCCTCCTCTGCTTCAGAACTGCTGCCGCCTGCACCCTGTTCCCCCAATGGCTGCCAATCGGGGTCAAGAACTGGGTCATCTAATAACTCTTCTTGTACCTCCTGCGCAACTTCGTCTGTGTCACCGTGTCGTTCGGTGGTATAGCGTTCGTGATGGGGCAACATAGTCTCATCAGGGTCTGATTCTTGATCAGCACCCTGCGAGGGCAATGTTGTGGTCTGAGTCAAAGGACCAGCATAGTAGTCTGGCTGTGGCTGTGCGTCAGTGCACTCCATGTCAGATTCAATTTGTAATGGGCATGGACTGTTAACTGCTTCACTTTCTAAGCCAGGGACGGTATGTGTAAAGAGCTCCATGGAGTAACCCGTTGTGTCGCCTGCTGCATTCTTCTCTGTTGTTGTTTTTGCTGAAGAGGACAAGGAAGTGACTTGTCCCTGACCGTGAACATCCACTAACGACGCGCTGCTTTTACTTTTACCAGTTTCACGAGAGGAGGCAAAAGAGCTAGAGGCTGAGTCAGCAAGATAAGCCAAAACTTGCTCTTGCTGCTCCGGCTTTAAAAGCGGTTTTCCTAATCCCAGAAAAGGGAGCGTTCGAGGCCTTGTGTAGCCGGACGACGAACCTGGCTCCACAGCTCCAGACTTAGGTGCAATATTTTTTTCCCCACGACCACCTGATGCTCCACCACTACCACTACCCTCATTACCAGCTGACAATGAACGCCCCCGGCCACGACCTCTTCCACTAGACTTCCTCATTGTTTTAAAAACGTAACCAAACTAACGTTATTTGTTGCAGTCACACAACTTACACGGTGAGCTATAACTTCAGTATGATTTAGCTACCCCTTTACAGGTTGGTGAGACCACAGCGAAAATCAGGCCCAATGTTACACACTCTTTTTTTGGTGGCTGCAAATTAGAGAGATGCCCCACACGCAGGACTGTCACTGAAGCACAAATGTTAATATTAATGTCACACTATTATTTTTTTTTTATTTTTTTTTTTTTCAGGAACACTTTAGAAACCCCCCCAAAAAAAAAACATTGATTTTTGCAGGGAGAATTTAGAAAACAAATGTAACAAACTATATGCTTTCTATGGGCCACTGAGTGAGAGATGACGCACACAGGAATCAGGAGTGGCACACAAGCCCAGAGGCCAATATTTTTCTACCAATGATTGATGGAGTTATTTTCTCTGGTAGATTTTGGAACCCAAATCAAGGAAAAAAAATATAGGCTTTCTATGGACCACAATTGGAGAGAGAGAGATGGCACACCCAGGAGTCAAGACTGGCACACAAGCAGAAAGGCCAATATTAATCTCCCACTGTTTTTTTTTTTTTTTTTTTTTTTTTTCAGGGAGACTTTAGAAAAAAAAATAATAAAAAAAATATGATTTTATCAGGAAGAATTTAGAAACCAAATAAAATAAAATGATTTTTTCAGGGAGAATTTATAAAACAAATAAAACCAAAAATAGGCGTTCTATGGCCCACTGACTGAGAGATGACGCACCCAGGAGTCAAGACTGGCACACAAGCAGAAAGGCCAATATTAATCTCCCACTGTTTTTTTTTTTTTTTTTTTTTTTTTCAGGGAGACTTTAGAAAAAAAAATAATAAAAAAAATATGATTTTATCAGGAAGAATTTAGAAACCAAATAAAATAAAATGATTTTTTCAGGGAGAATTTATAAAACAAATAAAACCAAAAATAGGCGTTCTATGGCCCACTGACTGAGAGATGACGCACACAGGAATCAGGAGTGGCACACAAGCCCAGAGGCCAATATTTTTCTACCAATGATTGATGGAGTTATTTTCTCTGGTAGATTTTGGAACCCAAATCAAGGAAAAAAAATATAGGCTTTCTATGGACCACAATTGGAGAGAGAGAGAGAGAGAGAGAGAGAGAGAGAGAGAGATGGCACACCCAGGAGTCAAGACTGGCACACAAGCAGAAAGGCCAATATTAATCTCCCACTGTTTTTTTTGGTTGATTTTTTTTTTTTTTTTTCAGGGAGACTTTAGAAAAAAAAATAATAAAAAAAATATGATTTTATCAGGAAGAATTTAGAAACCAAATAAAATAAAATGATTTTTTCAGGGAGAATTTATAAAACAAATAAAACCAAAAATAGGCGTTCTATGGCCCACTGACTGAGAGATGACGCACACAGGAATCAGGAGTGGCACACAAGCCCAGAGGCCAATATTTTTCTACCAATGATTGATGGAGTTATTTTCTCTGGTAGATTTTGGAACCCAAATCAAGGAAAAAAAATATAGGCTTTCTATGGACCACAATTGGAGAGAGAGAGAGAGAGAGAGAGAGAGAGAGATGGCACACCCAGGAGTCAAGACTGGCACACAAGCAGAAAGGCCAATATTAATCTCCCACTGTTTTTTTTGGTTGTTTTTTTTTTTTTTTTTTCAGGGAGACTTTAGAAAAAAAAATAATAAAAAAAATATGATTTTATCAGGAAGAATTTAGAAACCAAATAAAATAAAATGATTTTTTCAGGGAGAATTTATAAAACAAATAAAACCAAAAATAGGCGTTCTATGGCCCACTGACTGAGAGATGACGCACCCAGGAGTCAAGACTGGCACACAAGCAGAAAGGCCAATATTAATCTCCCACTGTTTTTTTTTTTTTTTTCAGGGAGACTTTAGAAAAAAAAATAATAAAAAAAATATGATTTTGTCAGGAAGAATTTAGAAACCAAATAAAATAAAATGATTTTTTCAGGGAGAATTTAGAAAACAAATAAAACCAAAAATAGGCGTTCTATGGCCCACTGACTAAGAGAGAGAGAGAGAGATGGAACGCTTAGTACTGGCACACAAGCCCAAAGGGCAATATTAATCTCCCTTTTTTTTCCAGGGAGAATTTCTAAAACCCCCCAAAAAAAAAAAATAGGCTTTCTATGGCCCACTATTTGTGAGAGAGATGGGACGCTCAGGACTGGCACAGATGGCACGCTCAGGACTGGCACAGAAGCCCAGAGGCCAATATTAATCTCCCTTTTTTTCTGGGAGAATTTATAAAACCAAAAAAATATTTAAATAGGCTTTCTATGGCCCACTATTTGTGAGAGAGATGGCACGCTCAGGACTGGCACAGATGGCACGCTCACAACTGGCACACAAGCCCAGAGGCCAATATTAATCTCCCTTTTTTCAGGGAAAATTTATAAAACCAAAAAAAAAATTAAATAGGCTTTCTATGGCCCACTATTTGTGAGAGAGATGGCACGCTCAGGACTGGCACAGATGGCACGCTCACAACTGGCACACAAGCCCAGAGGCCAATATTAATCTCCCTTTTTTCAGGGAAAATTTATAAAACAAAAAAAAAAAATTAAATAGGCTTTCTATGGCCCACTATTTGTGAGAGAGATGGCACGCTCAGGACTGGCACAGATGGCACGCTCACAACTGGCACACAAGCCCAGAGGCCAATATTAATCTCCCTTTTTTTCAGGGAGAATTTATAAAACCAAAAAAAAAATTAAATAGGCTTTCTATGGCCCACTATTTGTGAGAGAGATGGCACGCTCAGGGCTGGCACAGATGGCACGCTCAGGACTGGCACACAAGCCCAGAGGCCAATATTAATCTCCCTTTTTTTCAGGGAGAATTTATAAAACCCCAAAAAAAATAAAATAGGCTTTCTATGGCCCACTATTTGTGAGAGAGATGGCACACTCAGGACTGGCACACAAGCCCAAAGGCCAATATTAATCTCCCACTGTATTTTTATCAGGGAGAATTTATACACCCCACAAAAAAAAATACAGAAAAATGAAAAGGCTTTCTATGGCCCACTATGTGAGAGAGATGGCACACACAGGGATGGCACTCTAGCAGAAATGCCAAATTGCCAATCTTAATCTCCCACCAAAAAAAAAAAAAAAAAAAACACAGGGAATGTCCTACAATTACTATCTCCCTGCCTGCAGTAATCTCAGCCAGGTATGGCAGGCAGCTACTATCTCCCTGCCTGCAGTAATCTCAGCCAGGTATGGCAGGCAGCAATAAGGAGTGGACTGATGCACAAATGAAATAAAAAGTGTGGACAAACAAAAAAGATAGCTGTGCAGAAAGGAAGGAACAAGAGGATTTGTGCTTTGAAAAAAGCAGTTGGTTTGCACAGCGGCGTACACACAGCAATGCAGCTATCAGGGAGCCTTCTAGGGCAGCCCAATGAGCTACAGCGCTGAGGGGAAAAAAAAAAAAAAAAAACTTCCACTGTCCCTGCACACCGAGGGTGGTGTTGGACAGTGCAAATCACTGCAGCACAAGCGGTTTTGTGGTTAATGGACCCTGCCTAACGCTATCCCTGCTTCTGACAAAGCGGCAGCAACCTCTCCCTAAGCTCAGATCAGCAGCAGTAAGATGGCGGTCGGCGGGAACGCCTCTTTATAGCCCCTGTGACGTCGCAGACAGCAAGCCAATCACTGCAATGCCCTTCTCTAAGATGGTGGGGACCAGGACCTATGTCATCACGCTGCCCACACTCTGCGTTTACCTTCATTGGCTGAGAAATGGCGCTTTTCGCGTCATTGAAACGCGACTTTGGCGCGAAAGTCGCGTACCGCATGGCCGACCCCGCACAGGGGTCGAATCGGGTTTCATGAAACCCCGACTTAGCCAAAAGTCGGCGACTTTTGAAAATGTTCGACCCGTTTCGCTCAACCCTAATCCTAACCATAACCCTAACCCTAGGGATCCTAACCCTAAACCTAACCCTAGGGATCTTAACCCTAACCCTAGGGATCCTAACCCTAACCCTAGGGATCCTAACCCTAACCCTAACCCTAGGGATCCTAACCCTAACCCTGGGGACTCTAACCCTAACCCTAGGAATCCTAACCCTAACCCTAGGGATTCTAACCCTAACCCTAGGGATTCTAACCCTAACCCTAAACCTAACCCTAGGGATCCTAACCCTAAACCTAACCCTTAGGGTTAGGGTTAGGTTTAGGGTTAGGATCCCTTAGGGTTAGGGTTAGGGTTATGGTTAGGGTTAGGATCCCTATGGTTATGGTTAGGGTTAGAGTTAGGGTTAGGGTTAGGTGTTATGACCTGGTGGTTAGGAGCACCCGGCACGACCAGATAGTTAAACTCACACAGGACAAGCTCTGGGATGTGGGAGCTCTGCTGACCGCAGGCCCTAATCCTATCACAACAACTAGAAATAGCCGTGGAGCGTTCCTGACTCTCCCTAGATGCCTCTTCACAGCCTAAGAGCTAGCTAGCCCTAGAGATAGAAAATAAAGCCTACCTTGCCTCAGAGAAATTCCCCAAAGGAAAAGGCAGCCCCCCACATATATTGACTGTGAGTAAAGATGAAAGTCACAAATGCAGAAATGAAACAGGTTTCAGCAAAGGGAGGCCAGACTTATTAAACAGACAGAGGATAGGAAAGATATCTTTGCGGTCAGCACAAAAACTACAAAAGACCACGCAGAGTGTGCAAAAAGACCTCCGCACCGACTAACGGTGCGGAGATGCCACTCTGCATCCCAGAGCTTCCAGCTAGCAAGACAAAATCATGATAACCAGCTGGACAAGGAAACAATGAACAAATAATAACTATCAGGAACTTAGCTTCTGCTGGAGAAGACAGGTCACCAGAAAGATCCAAGAGCGAACTGAACCAACGCAGGAACATTGACAGCTGGCATGAAGTAACGATCTGAGTGGAGTTAAATAGAGCAGCCAACCAAAGGATAAACCACGTCACCTGTGTAAGGAACCTCAGAAGCAGCAGCTTCACTCACAGCCGCCAGAGGGAGTCCATGGACAGAACTCAGCGAAGTACCATTCCCGACCACAGGAGGGAGTTTGACAACAGAATTCACAACAGTACCCCCCCTTGAGGAGGGGTCACCGAACCCTCACCAGAGCCCCCAGGCCGATCAGGATGAGCCAAATGAAAGGCACGAACTAGATCAGCAGCATGAACATCAGAGGCAAAAACCCAGGAATTATCTTCCTGACCATAACCTTTACACTTGACCAGGTACTGGAGTTTCCGTCTCGAAACACGAGAATCCAAAATCTTCTCCACCACATACTCCAACTCCCCCTCGACCAACACCGGGGCAGGAGGATCAACGGAGGGAACCATAGGCGCCACGTATCTACGCAACAACGACCTATGGAACACATTATGGATGGCAAAAGAAGCTGGAAGGTCCAAACGAAATGACACAGGATTAAGAACTTCAGAAATCCTATATGGCCCAATGAAACGAGGCTTAAACTTAGGAGAGGAAACCTTCATAGGAACATGACGAGATGACAACCAAACCAAATCCCCAACACGAAGTCGGGGACCAACACAGCGCCGGCGGTTAGCGAAACGTTAAGCCTTCTCCTGGGACAATGTCAAATTGTCCACCACATGAGTCCAAATCTGCTGCAACCTGTCCACCACCGTATCCACACCAGGACAGTCCGAAGGCTCAACCTGCCCTGAAGAGAAACGAGGATGGAAACCAGAATTACAGAAAAAAGGAGAAACTAAAGTAGCCGAGCTGGCCCGATTATTGAGGGCGAACTCAGCCAAAGGCAAGAAGGACACCCAATCATCTTGATCAGCAGAAACAAAGCATCTCAGATATGTTTCCAAAGTCTGATTAGTTCGTTCGGTTTGGCCATTAGTCTGAGGATGGAAAGCCGAAGAAAAAGACAAATCAATGCCCATCTTAGCACAAAAGGACCGCAAAAACCTCGAAACAAACTGGGAACCTCTGTCCGAGACGATGTTCTCTGGAATGCCATGCAAACGAACCACATGCTGGAAAAACAATGGCACCAAATCAGAGGAGGAAGGCAATTTAGACAAGGGTACCAAATGGACCATCTTAAAGAAGCGATCACAAACCACCCAAATGACCGACATCCTTTGAGAAACAGGGAGATCAGAAATAAAATCCATGGAAATATGCGTCCAGGGCCTCTTCGGAACCGGCAAGGGCAAAAGCAACCCACTGGCACGAGAACAGCAGGGCTTAGCCCGAGCACAAGTCCCACAGGACTGCACAAAAGAACGCACATCCCGTGACAAAGAAGGCCACCAAAAGGATCTAGCCACCAAATTTCTGGTACCAAAGATTCCAGGATGACCAGCCAACACCGAACAATGAACCTCAGAGATAACTCTTCTAGTCCATCTATCAGGGACAAACAGTCTCTCCGCTGGACAACGGTCAGGTTTATCAGCCTGAAACTTCTGCAGCACGCGCTGCAAATCAGGGGAGATGGCAGACAAAATTACCCCCTCTTTAAGAATACCCGCCGGCTCCGGAACACCCGGAGAGTCAGGCACAAAACTCCTTGACAGGGCATCAGCCTTCACATTCTTAGATCCCGGAAGGTATGAAACCACAAAATCAAAATGGGAGAAAAAGAGCGACCATCAAGCCTGTCTAGGATTCAACAGTTTGGCAGACTCGAGATAAGTCAAATTCTTGTGATCCGTCAAGACCACCACGCGATGTTTAGCTCCTTCAAGCCAATGTCGCCACTCCTCGAATGCCCACTTCATGGCCAACAACTCTCGATTGCCAACATCATAATTGCGCTCAGCAGGCGAGAATTTTCTAGAAAAGAAGGCACATGGTTTCATCACCGAGCCATCAGAACTTCTTTGCGACAAAACAGCCCCTGCTCCAATCTCAGAAGCATCAACCTCGACCTGAAACGGGAGCGAAACATCTGGCTGGCACAACACAGGGGCAGAAGAAAAACGACGCTTCAACTCCTGAAAAGCCTCTACAGCCGCAGAGGACCAATTGACCACATCAGCACCTTTCTTGGTCAAATCAGTCAACGGTTTAGCAATACTAGAAAAATTAGCGATGAAGCGACGGTAAAAATTAGCAGAGCCCAGGAACTTCTGCAGGCTCTTCACAGATGTCGGCTGAGTCCAATCATAAATGGCCTGAACTTTAACAGGGTCCATCTCGATAGTAGAAGGGGAAAAAAAGAAACCTTCTGAACTCCAAAGAGACACTTTGACCCCTTCACAAACAAGGAATTCGCACGAAGGACCTGGAACACCATTCTGACCTGCTTCACATGAGACTCCCAATCATCCGAAAAGACCAAAATGTCATCCAAATATACAATCATGAATCTAACCAGGTACTCTCGAAAGATGTCATGCATAAAGGACTGAAACACAGATGGAGCATTAGAAAGCCCGAATGGCATAACCAGGTACTCAAAATGCTGTTTTCCATTCATCGCCCTGTTTAATTCGCACAAGATTATACGCCCCTCGAAGATCTGTCTTGGTGAACCAACTAGCCCCCTTAATCCGAGCAAACAAATCAGACAGCAGCGGCAAAGGATACTGAAATTTGACTGTGATCTTATTAAGAAGGAGGTAATCAATACAAGGTCTCAAAGAGCCATCCTTCTTGGCCACAAAAAAGAACCCTGCTCCCAACGGTGATGACGACGGGCGAATATGACCTTTCTCCAAGGGTTCCTTTATATAACTCCGCATAGCGGCGTGCTCTGGCACAGATAAATTAAACAGACGGCCCTTAGGAAACTTACTACCAGGAATCAAATTAATAGCACAATCGCAATCCCTATGAGGAGGTAGGGCACCGGATTTGGGCTCTTCAAATACATCCCGGTAATCTGATAAAAACTCAGGGACTTCAGAAGGAGTGGAAGGCGAAATTGACAACAATGGAACATCACCATGTTATCCCTGACAACCCCAGCCGGACACAGACATAGATTTCCAATCTAACACTGGATTATGGACCTGTAGCCATGGCAACCCCAAAACGACCACATCATGCAGATTATGCAACACCAAAAAGCGAATATCCTCCTGATGTGCAGGAGCCATGCACATGGTCAATTGAGTCCAGTACTGAGGCTTATTCTTGGCCAAAGGCGTAGCATCAATTCCTCTCAATGGAATCGGATACTGCAAGGGCTCCAAGAAAAAACCACAGCGCCTGGCAAACTCCAAGTCCATCAAATTCAGGGTAGCGCCTGAATCCACAAATGCCATAACAGAATAGGACGACAGAGAGCAAATCAGAGTAACGGACAAAAGAAATTTAGACTGTACAGTACCAATGGTGGCAGACCTAGCGAACCGCTTAGTGCGCTTAGGACAATCGGAGATAGCATGAGTGGATTCACCACAGTAAAAACACAGCCCATTCCGACGTCTGTGTTCTTGCCGTTCAGCTCTGGTCAAAGTCCTATCACACTGCATAGGCTTAGGCCTATGCTCAGAGAATACCGCCAGATGGTGCACAGCTTTGCGCTCACGCAAGCGCCGATCGATCTGAATGGCCAAGGACATAGACTCATTCAGACCAGCAGGCGTGGGAAATCCCACCATGACATCCTTAAGGGCTTCAGAAAGACCCTTTCTGAAAATTGCCGCCAGGGCACACTTATTCCACTGAGTAAGCACAGACCACTTTCTAAAGTTCTGATAGTACACCTCCGCTTCATCCTGACCCTGACACAAAGCCAGCAAGATTTTCTCTGCCTGATCCACTGAATTTGGTGCATCATAAAGCAATCCAAGCACCAGAAAAAACGCATCAACATCACGCAATGCAGGATCTCCTGGCGCAAGGGAAAATGCCCAGTCTTGAGGGTCACCACGCAACAAAGAAATAATGATTTTTACTTGTTGAACGGGGTCACCAGAGGAGCGGGGTTTCAAAGCTAGAAACAGTTTACAATTATTTTTGAAATTCAGAAACTTAGATCTATCCCCAGAAAATAAATCGGGAATAGGAATTCTAGGCTCTAACATAGGATTCTGAACCACAAAATCCTGAATGTTTTGTACCCTTGCAGTGAGATGATCCACACAAGAGGACAGACCTTGAATGTCCATCTCTACACCTGTGTCCTGAACCACCCAAAGGATTAGGGGAAAAGAAAGACAAAACACAGTGCAAAGAAAAAAAAATGGTCTCAGAGCTTCTCTTATCCCTCTATTGAGATGCATTAATACTTTGGGCCAGCTGTACTGTTATGACCTGGTGGTTAGGAGCACCCGGCACGACCAGATAGTTAAACTCACACAGGACAAGCTCTGGGATGTGGGAGCTCTGCTGACCGCAGGCCCTAATCCTATCACAACAACTAGAAATAGCCGTGGAGCGTTCCTGACTCTCCCTAGACGCCTCTTCACAGCCTAAGAGCTAGCTAGCCCTAGAGATAGAAAATAAAGCCTACCTTGCCTCAGAGAAATTCCCCAAAGGAAAAGGCAGCCCCCCACATATATTGACTGTGAGTAAAGATGAAAGTCACAAACGCAGAAATGAAACAGGTTTCAGCAAAGGGAGGCCAGACTTATTAAACAGACAGAGGATAGGAAAGATATCTTTGCGGTCAGCACAAAAACTACAAAAGACCACGCAGAGTGTGCAAAAAGACCTCCGCACCGACTAACGGTGCGGAGATGCCACTCTGCATCCCAGAGCAGCCAACCAAAGGATAAACCACGTCACCTGTGTAAGGAACCTCAGAAGCAGCAGCTTCACTCACAGCCACCAGAGGGAGTCCATGGACAGAAGTCGCCGAAGTACCATTCCCGACCACAGGAGGGAGTTCGACAACAGAATTCACAACAGTTAGGATCCCTTTAGGGTTAGGGTTGGGGGGTGGCTTATCAGTGTGTATTCTTGTGTTTTTCTATTGAAACGCATGCGTTTAAAAATGCATGCAAACGCATGTGCTTAAAAACACATGCGTTTACATAGACAGCAATACGTTTTTTTCCAACAAAAAAAGGCATGCATTCTCATTTTGTGTTCCAACCTCTTGTGTGGCACAGTATAAACCCATGCTGATATGGAGTTAAACCGCTATTCTCATTGAGAAAATCCAGAATAACATCCCTCAGAAACCTTTCAGATATTTTACCAACAATAGAGGCTAGACTTAATGGCTTATAATTTCCAAGTTCACTTTTAGAGCCCTTTTTGTATACTGGTACCACATGTGCTATGCGCCAGTCCTGTTGAACATATCCCGTCACTATAGAGTTCCTAAATATAAGAAATAATGGCTTATAATTACATTACTTAGTTCTCTTAGTACTCGTGGGTGTATGCCATCCAGACCCGGAGATTTATCTATTTTAATCTTATTTAGCCGGTTTCACACCTCTTCTTGTGTTAGATTGGTGACCCTTAATATAGAATGTTGGGTCTGGGGATAATTGTGTGTAAATGAGTAAGTAACTGGCTTATTGATAGAAAGCAGAGGGTGATTATAAATGCTATATTCTCTAACTGGGTCACTGGGGTACTGCAGGGGTCGCAGGGGTCAGTGTTGGGACCTATTCTCTTCAACATATTTATTAATGATCTGGTAGAAGTTTTACACAATAAAATATCGATATTTGCAGATGATACAAAACTATGTAAAGCAGTCAATACAAGAGAAGATAGTATTCTGCTACAGATGGATCTGGATAAGTTGGAAACTTGGCCGAAAGGTGGCAGATGCGGTTTAACAATGATAAATGTAAGGTTATACACATGGGAAGAAGGAATCAATTCTTAGGTGTCGAGTTCCCACCTCTGCACAGGGGAGATCTCGAACCATGTCCGCCGCGGTCTCCCCTTCTCCTCCAGCCGCAGTGGAGCCTACTCAGCAGAGACGTTGGTCCCAGCTTCTGGCTCAACCTGATACTGTGCGGCTGGTTACTGCTGTCCTCCCGGGCTCAGCCATATTAACTAGTACTGATCAGCAGTGAGCAGGTGCTCCAAGTCCTGGTTTTCTTCTTCTGAGCATGCCCAAGGGACAACCTCTCATTGGAGGTCGGGGGTCACATGCTCAGGTCCTGTAGCAGCTCCTATTGGACCACTAGGAAGGTCCTGGAGAACTTCCGCTATAAAAGGTTCATGCGCTAGTTTAAATCATTTATTGTTGTGTGTGGATATATGCCTGTTCTGGTGAAAGCTCCGAATCATACACATCCCTTGTGTTGATGACTGCTTGCGAATGTTGGAGATATCTAGCACCAGTTAGTGCCATCCAGCACCAGGCACAATCTACAGTGTCGATCTGCAGCATTAGCCAGTGTGGAACTGTGCGCAACCAGTGCGCTTACCTTTCCCTACTTGGGCGGTTAGTGGTGTTCGCCAGAGCGGCGCTGCGTGCACCCAGTTCACTACATCTATTTTGTGTTTTCCCTGGCACGGCAGTTCCGCTGCCGAACGCAAGTGGTCTAGAAGGACTCTAACTCTGCGTCTTGGGGTAGAGTTCTGTGACCCAATACTTACATCTCCTCTGCGGTTTTGCAGTACTGTGATGCAACAAGGTTCACTTCATTCATACCGGGTGCAGATAACCCATGTGTGTTTTCTTTATACTGCCTTTTACTGTCCATCACTACCTATCAGCAGGTATCATCCCTGCACGGTGAACCCCAGGCAGCAAACGCACCTTATTTCTTCTTTATAATTATTTTGTGCGTTCCGCCAGCCCTAACATCAATATCACCATTACACACTGAACGGGAAACCACTGGGTAAATCTGACATGGAAAAGGACTTGGGGATCCTAGTTAATGATAAACTTACCTGGAGTAGTCAGTGGCAGGCAGCAGCTGCCAAGGCAAACAGGATCATGGGGTGCATTAAAAGAGGTTTGGATACACATAATGAGAGCATTATACTGCCTCTGTACAAATCCCTGGTTAGACCGTACAAGGAGTACTGTGCACAGTTTGAGCACCAGTGCTCAGGAAGGTATTTGCTTGCCTCAGAATTTTTTAGGGGCTTCATAGCAAGAGGGTTGAATTAAATACAGTGGGTAAGGAAAGTATTCAGACCCCTTTCAATTTTTCTCTCTTTGTTTCATTGCAGCCATTTGGTAAATTCAAAAAAGTTTATTTTTTTCACATTAATGTACACTTTGCACCCCATCTTGACTGAAAAAAACAGAAATGTAGCAATTTTTGCAAATTTATTAAAAAAGAAAAACTGAAATATCACATGGTCATAAGTATTCAGACCCTTTGCTCAGTATTGAGTAGAAGCATCCTTTTGATCTAGTACAGCCATCTTGGGAATTATGCAACAAGTTTATCTCACCTGGATTTGGGGATCTTCTGCCATTCTTCCTTGCAGATCCTCTCCAGTTCCGTCAGGTTGGATGGTGAACATTGGTGGACAGCCATTTTCAGGTCTCTCCAGAGATGCTCTATTGGGTTTAGGTCAAGGCTGTGGATGGGCCAGTCAAGAAAGGCCACAGAGTTGTTCTGAAGCCACTCCTTTGTTATTTTAGCTGTGTGCCAAGTCTGAGGTCCAGAGAACTCTGGAAGAGGTTTTCATCCAGGATATCTCTGTATGTGGCCTCATTCATGTCTGAGGCATGAGCTGAACAAGAAATGAAGAAAAAGTGCAGGTATATTTGCGCTAAAATCAATGGTTTTCATCAAGTTTTTAATATTTTTTAGAACATCCCTCAAATACGCGGAAATCCTTGTGTAAATTCAGCTTTTGGGCTAGGAATGAATATTGTGCAATTCTTACAGGAACAATGAATTTAGAAATGATTGACAAAAATAAGTTGCTAATGACACTTCCAAAACGTACAGTACAGCCAAAAGGTGGACACACCTTCTCATTTAACGTTTTTTCTGTATTTTCATGACTGTGAAAACTGTACATTCACACTGAAGGCATAAAAACTATGAATTAACACATGTGGAATTATATAGTTAAAGGGAACCTGTCATCTGAATTTGGCGGGACTGGTTTTGGGTCATATGGGCGGAGTTTTCAGGTGTTTGATTCACCCTTTCCTTACCCGCTGGCTGCATGCTGGCTGCAATATTGGATTGAAGTTCATTCTCTGTCCTCCATAGTAGACGCCTGCACAAGGCAAGATTGCACCTTGTGCAGGCATGTACTACGGAGGACAGAGAATGAACTTCAATCCAATATTGCAGCCAGCATGCAGTCAGCGGGTAAGGAAAGGGTGAATCAAACACCCAAAAACTCCGCCCATATGACCCAAAACCAGTCCTGCCAAATTCAGGTGACAGAGTCCCTTTAACAAAAAAGTGTGAAACAACCGAAATTATGTCTTCTAGGTTCTTGAAAGTAGCCACCTTTAGCTTTGATGACTGCTTTGCACACTTTTGGCATTCTCTTTATGAGCTTCAAGAGGTTGTCACCGGTAATGGTCTTCCAACAATCTTGGCACATGTTGCCCCTTTTGCCTTTGCTCTGTGCTCCAACTCACCCCAAACCATCTTGATTGGGTTCAGGTCTGGTGACTTTGGAGGCCAGGTCATCTGGCGTAGCATCCCATCACTCTCCTTCTTTGTCAAATAGCCCTTACACAGCCTGGAGGTGTGTTTGGGGTCATTGTCCTGTTGAAAAATAAATGATGGTCCAACTAAATGCAAACTGGATGGAATAGCATGCCGCTGCAAGATGCTGTGGTAGCCATGCTGGTTCAGTAGGCCATCAATTTTGAATAAATCCCCAACAGTGTCACCAGCAAAGCACCCCCACACATCACACCTCCTCCTCCATGCTTCACGGTGGGAACCAGGCATGTAGAGTCCATTCGTTCACCTTTTCTGTGTCACACAAAGACACAGTGGTTGGAACCAAAGATCTCAAATTTGGACTCATTAGACCAAAACACATTTTTCCACTGGTCTAATGCCCATTCCTTGTGTTCTTTAACCCAAATAAGTATCATCTGCTTCTTACGTAGCAGTGGTTTCCTAGCAGCTATTTTACCATGAAGGCCTGCTGCACAAAGTCTCCTCTTAACAGTTGTTGTAGAGATGTGTCTGCTGCAAGAACTCTGTGTGGCATTGACCTTGTTTCTAATCTGAGCTGCTGTTAACCTGCAATTTCTGAGGCTGGTGACTCGGATAAACTTATCCTCAGAAGCAGAGGTGACTCTTGGTCTTCCTTTAAACGGTAAAAAGTTTAAAGACATATTTAAAAAAACACAAAAGTTAAAATCTCCCCCTTTTTACCCCATTTAAAATAAAACAAACAAAAAATACAAAATATGAAAAGAATTAATCTGATCAGTAAATGGCGCAACCAGAAATAAAATGGGAACACCACAATTATGTTTTTTCGTTCACCGGAACATTGCATTAAAATGCAATAACAGGCAATGTAAACATCATATCTACTCCAAAATGATATCAATAAGAACCTCAGCGCAGAGTTAAAAAAATAAGCCCTCACCCATCCAGAAATCACAAAAAATAGAAAAGCTACAAGTCTCGGAAAATGGCAACATAAGCAAAAAAAAAAATTCTTACAAATTTTGGATTTTTTTTCAATACTTAAATTTAAAAAAAACTATACATGTTTGGTATGATCATACTCGTACTGACCTGGGGAATCATATTGCCAGGTTAGTTTTAGCATTTAGTAAACATGGTTTAAAAAAACAAACAAACAAGTGTGGAATGCCACTTTTTTTCCAATTTCACCACAAATTGAATTTTTTCTCCATTCAGTACGTTATATGATAAAGTAAAAGCTGTCATTCAAAAATACAGCTCACCCCCAGAAAAAAAAACAAGCCCTCATATGACTGTATTGACTGAAAAATAAGTTATGACTTAGAAGAAGGAGAGCAAAAAATCCAAAGTGCATAAAATGGAAAATTGCAAGATAGTGAAGGGGTTAACGACTTTGAATTATCTTCTGATCTGTGGATTATTTACTGGAATTATTAGCAGCTCAGAGGAAACCCACCATCCCATTTCTACTTCCGTCCTATCTCTTACAGGTACTGCAGCAGCTGATTATAAAGCCAATATAGTGGTTTTGTCTCACACAACCTCATCAGGTGAACACCTTCTGCACTTTAGATAATCTCATCCTACTTGGATAAGACCCTATTGCGCTTTACGTTTTCTCTTTAGCATGTGAATAATCTGTCATCTGAGCTGTCCTATTGACTAACATTGGCCAGTGTTCTGTCCATTTCTATCTGATTATAACACAGATAGCACACGTTTGTACAATATGCTCATCTTCCCTAGCCCTTTCTGGAAAACACCTTCAAGTCATCAAAGTTATATTCCCATCTCAAAAATATTTAGAATTGAGAGTCCTCATTGGTTGATACCTTTTAATGGCTAACTGAAAAGATGGTAACAGATTGCAAGCTTTCGAGACTATGTGATTCTATGTGATGACTATGTGATTCTTCAGAATTTCTTTTAGTCTTTGCCTGATGAAGAGACCTGTGTAGTCTCGAAAGCTTGCAATCTTTTCAGTTAGCAAATGGCGCACGGCTTCTCCCCTCTTTTGCTTTGATATTGGTACGTGGCTGACCACCACTGTTGCCATGCACCGCGCCGGGTTACGTGCGCCATTCTTTCTGTGTTTCTGTGATTGATAGGCTGCTGTACACACACACAGCAGCCCTGCTCTGCCCTAGGCTTTGTTTAATTATGCACCTGTGTCTCAGCCTGTCTCATCCTTTATCTGTGGTGCTGGATGGGCAGTGTGGAGGTTGGACCTGAAATGTCTATTCCTGGGCCTGGTCAACCTTTATCCTCGCTTGCCCCTCTGGTGCCATGGGAGTGACTCAGTAATGCTCCAGGTACAGCTTGCATTTAATGTGGTCTTGCTTTTAATTCATTTAGGGGGCCTTTATGGCACAGCGAATATAAAAAACGTAGAGTAGGACTGCCCCATTATGAGAATGCCGTGAAGTGGCGGGGTGGCTCAAAGAATTGATCAATTGTTTGCTAAATGTCTCATTTTGAAAATACAGTTAGAAATTAATATGTGCATTTGCACTTTATGTATTGCGTTTTAACCTTAGGCAGCGCTGGCTGCCAAGACAATTATCCTCCCAAAAATATTGTATATATTTAGAGCTTTGCCGTTGAAATTCCCTCCTGAGTTTTTCAAAAATTGTCAAAAAAAATATTACTATTCGTCTGGTATGGCAAAAAAGCTAGGATACCCAGGGACATTCTTTACAAAAATAAAGGTAATAGGGGGATGGGGGGGGGGGGTTGAGTCTTCCAAATCTTTTGGCATATCATAATTCAAATCTAATAAAACAAGGTCAGGTTTGGTTAAATAAAAAAGAGAATCCAGTATGGCTAGAAATGGAAGCATCTCTCTATAAATCTAACTCTTTGGAAAACCTTCTTCTTAAACATATCTTCAACATATGCAAATATAAATCTAATCATCCGATTATTTTGGCTATTATTCAATCATGGGACAAATTGGCCAACACCTCTGGTAAAGGGAATAAATGTGCACCAAGGGAAAATTTCCCAATTTCATTGATTACCTCAATCTTCGGACATCAAATTCCGGACCTATAGGTACAAAAAGGTATAAAAAAGTTGGAGATTTGCTTGCAAATAAGAAAATATTAAATTTTTCGGAAATCAAGCTAAAATTTTACATTTCATCATCAGAATTTACTCATTATTATATTATTAAAGAATCCCTCCAAGAATTCATTTCTAAAATTCCCCCCAAAGCGGAAGCAACTTATTTATTACTTAAAAA
Source organism: Ranitomeya imitator (assembly GCF_032444005.1). NCBI lineage: Eukaryota > Metazoa > Chordata > Amphibia > Anura > Dendrobatidae > Ranitomeya > Ranitomeya imitator. Next base: position 442,699,490 of record NC_091287.1, read on the forward strand.
TGCTAATCACAAGATATTTTGGAGTACAAAGTATCTATACAATATCTTTAACAAAGACCATAAATTCCAAGAAAACAAATATATATTGTAAAATGGGGGAGAAAATTAGATCTAAACATAGACAAGGACCAATGGGAGGATGCAATCAAAAACACCCACTCCTCTAACATCTCGCTACAATTACATGAAACATATTATAAACTTCTAACAAGGTGGTACCTCACACTGGACAGAATTGCCCATTTCGGAGGAGTCTCCTCACCCTTAAGTTGGAGGGGATGTGGAATTAGGGGAGACCTATTTCATATCTTTTGGCCCTGTCCAAAAATTACAAATCTGTGGAATCAGGTATCCAGATATATAGGCACACTTCTTAATGAAGATTACGTTCTCACTCCTCAGACTGCACTTCTCTCCATAGACACAGAAAAAATGCACTATTCAACAAGATTTGTTGTAATTCACCTATTGCTCATAGTGAAAAATAAAATCGCAGCCATGTGGAAGAGCTCAGAAATTCCGAGCTTCCCTAACATTGTGGAGAACCTAAATTTACACAACTCACTAGATCATAAATTCTCAATAGCGAATGGCTGTTTATTCAAATATGATAAAAAGTGGAACAAATGGAACATTAAATTTCAAACAGTAGAAAATTAATAGACTGCAGGATCTGGTGACGACTTAAGTAAACCGATAGGTGATTGATGATTAATTCAGTTAATCCTTGGGCATTCAGTTGTTTAATTGTTTTTTTTCAACATATTTAGGTCGGCAGCCCAAAACTTAATGTTTATGTTTATTGTTTATGGACATTAAGCAACTGACAACTGTAGAAGTTGCTAAAATAACTATATATATGCTCTTTTTTATCTTTCCTATCCCCGTTCCTTCTTCCCTTCCCTTCCTTCCTCTTCCTTTCCCTACCTTCCCCAGTTATGAGACACTTTACAATCTACTAAAATTTGCATTCTTAAAATTTTCAAAATGTCAATAAAATAGTTTGAAAAAGAAAACTGTCTAACTTTCACAATCTATTTCAGCAAGACAATGCTAAACTACATACTGTATCCATTTCAATAGAATAGATTTTCAGAAGAAGAGTTCAGATGATGAACTTGCCTCCTGCAGTGCAGGGGTATATAGTAAATATTGCGAGGGAAAAACTTAACTTTTACTTATAGTTTTTTAAATGGCTATCAGCTCCATAAAAAATAAGAAATCCACACACATAACAGACATAACATGACATAACATGACTCCTGGTTCAACCACTGTTGACAAATTCCCAAACAGGGATTTGGGCACTTTTGAGCACTTTAATGTTTTGTATGTTATGTGTGTTTAGTTCTTTTTTATCAGGCTGATAGCCATTTTAAAAAAACTATAAGTAAAAGTTAAATTTTACCTTCGCAATATTGACTATATACCTTGGATCTGGAGCAAAGTTCGTTGTTTGCGGTGTGATAAATTGACTCCCGCACTTTATTGCAGTCCAGGCCAATATGAAACATTTGATACACTATGAAATGAAAAATCTAAAAAAGACCCAGGACATTTAAACAGATAGAATAAGACAAGAATGGAACAAGAATGAAACAAATATCCGACAAAGAAGATATAGCACTTTTGAGCAACTAGAATCCTACATCAGACAAGATTGGGGCAGCATTAATTTCTCAACATTTTAGCGATTGGTTTCTTCACTTCTCAGACATTTATAGACTGTTGTAAAAAAGAAGGGTTGCTGCACAATGGTGGACATGTCTCTGCTCCAACTTTTTTTTAACTGTGTTGCTGCCATCAGTTCCTAAGTTTTAATTTTTTTCAAATAAAATGGAAAAATGTCTAACTTTTACCTTCTGATCTGTCTCCTATGTTCTGTTGTGAACCATATATTGCTATAAGAAATTTCCAAATCATTGTTTCTTGTCTTCTTTACATTTTACACAATGCACCAACATTTTTGGAATTGGGGTTGGGTTGTGCATTACAGACAAGATTAATAGTGTTAGTAAGGATTAGAAAAACATGGTTTTTCTTCTTCCAAAGAGAGAGCCATACCTGTCCACTGATTTTTATGTGATATTGTAGCTCTATACAAAACCCCAAAAAAGGATTGGTGCTATTCCTGGAAGACATCAGACATTTCTCTTTAATCCTAGACAAACCTTTTAAGCAACTGTAGTATTTTGAATTACCAAACCGAATTCAAATTTACTGATAATGATTATAATTGCATAATTAGAGGGAATGTTTTATCTTCTATAGAAATTAAAGTAGATTTTCAATGAATTAATAAACATAAAAACTAATGATTTCAAATTTGATTTATTAATTGTATTATGTAGAATATGTGACTTTTATCCTTATTTTACAGCTTTGGAAAAATTACACTTGAAGTGTGTGTTTTTTGTTTTAACGTAATATTTTGATATTCTACTAGAAGAAACAATTTTTCCTGCAGGCTATGTATTAATTCTCTGTACTTCTTCTTGTAGGAGACAGATCTTATGACATTTAACATTTCCATTCATCGCTCATGGTGGAGAGAACATGGGCCTGGCTGTGTGCGACGAGTAGTGCCTGCTCCAGCCAGCAGGAGCCTTGGAGATCACTCATTCATCTCAGTGACAGGATGCATCATTGAGTTTCAGTACCTAGAGGTCATCCACAGTGCTTTTCAGATACTCCTCTCTGTAAGTAATTTTATTATACAGTTTTTGTTCTGCAATATATGACTTATATTTTATAAATATTAAATAAATGAAAGCTATTTCTATTTTAGATTTTTAAATGTGCATAGTCTTGCTTTAAAGAGGTTGTCGAATGGGTATAAATAAAAAAATGTATGTGCGTTCACTTGATCTTACACCGTCGGCTACGACAGGACATGAAGTGCTGAGGCTGGTGATTGGCTGCAGTAGTCCAGTGAGTGAAATGACAGATCATTGGATGTACACCTGAATACTGCAGCCAATTATTTGCCTCAGCTCTCTAGTGACTCAAGGACGCGATGTCACCATTTGCTGTCCCACCGTAGTCCTCTCTAACAGTTTGCGCTAGATGCACTGGGGTTAGATCAAGTGAGAACTACGATACGATACGATACGATACGATACACTTTATTGATCCCGTGGGAAATTATGGTATCACAGCAGCACAACTCAAATCACAAAAATCACAAAGGAATTCCACAGTTGACATGACAGCCTGTTGACAGAAGAACACCACACACTAGAATAGGTCATACACAACGAGTGAACCGAAATGCAGAGAAATAAGTAGACATTCACCTTGGTGGTTTAACCCTAATGTTATTGTTGTACATTCCCATGGCAGTTGGCACAAACGATTTCCTATATTTTTCCTTCTTACACCTCAGAAGTATTAGCCGGTTGCTGAAGGTGCTCTTCTGTCTCATGAATAGCTCATATAATGGATGTGCATTATTGTTCATAATCGCCATACACTTTCTCAGAGTTCTTTTCTCCACTACCTCCCCAAAAGAGTCCAGATTGCAGCCCACAGCAGAACTTGCCTTCTTAATAATCTTATTCAGCTTATTAGCATCAGAGGCCCGCACACTACTACCCCAGCACGTGATTGCAAAAAAGATGGCACTTGCCACCACAGATTGGTAGAACATTTCTAACATTTTGCTACACACATTAAAAGACCTCAGTTTCCTTAGGAAATACAGTCTGCTCATCCCCTTCTTGTAGACAAACTCTGAGTGGCATCTCCAGTCCAGTTTGCTATCCAAATGGACCCCCAAATATTTGTAACTCTCCACCTGCTCTACCTCCTGACCAGCAATAGTGATCGGTAAGCATTCCAACTTTATCCTGCTATAGTTGGCCACCAACTCCTTGGTTTTCTTAACATTTAGCTGCAGATAGTTACCATTGCACCAATCCACGAAATTCGACACCACCCTTCTATATTCCTCATCCCCCTAGAACTAGTGATGAGCAAGCGTGCTTGGATAACGTGTTTTTTGAACATGCTCGGGCGTTATCCAAGTATCTTGGACTGTTAGAGGGTCACACTAGGGTGTGATCTTCGTAATTGTCTGTGGCCAAATTGTATCTCCCGGAGATATTTTACGTGCACATGGAGAAAAAACACACGTGATTGACGACACTAGTAGAGAATTTGTTTTATTGATCAGAAGGCACATCCTGTTATAGTTAATTACTAATCAATGTGAATCTGTGGTTAAACCTCCTAAGTCCACCTCCTTCAGGAGATCGTTAGTCAATACTCATTAGCTTTTATAATTCTGTTTTTCTCCTAAGTATTACTTCATTCTTGATTAGTTCAGTGGACACGTTGTCATACCAAAGTCCACCAAAGTGTTCTAATACCTGCTGACAGGTATGACTTCGAGCATGTACACACAGTAATCAGTGTCTGTGATTCATTTATATATTCAGCAAAGCGTCCATTTTGTCTGCAAGCGTGTATTTTGGATATCTTCAATAAGGATACACATCCTTAACAGGACGTTCTCAAATAATTAGTTCGAGTCTCCACGGCTGAATGATTCGCGGCTGTTAGACAGCCACAACACATGGAGGGAATGCCAGTTTGTTAGCCACAGAAGCCGCAAAACATGCAACTGCAGAGACTTGAACATATTACTAGAGCACGCCCAAGATGCTCAGATAACATCTGAGCATGCTTGGATAATACGTTATCTGAGCACTTTCGTTCATCACTAGTAAGGACACATCTTTTTATTATTTTTTACCGAACCCTTGACTGTAATTTTTTTGTTTAATCGGATGTATGGAAGCTTTTGCTAAGTTAAAGAAAACCTGTCAGGAGTTTCATACTGCCCAAACCATGAAATGCTTTGGTGTTTCTGAGAATGGATTCACCTGGGGTCCATAACCAGAGGTGAGATTAGTCTAGCTCTGCCTCCTGCTGGTTTTTCCCAGTGCTGACCCAAGTGATTGACAGGTCTCTCCCTAGGTACACATTAAGTAGAGACCTATTAATCACCTGCAGTGGTTCTGAGAAGAGCCAGTGGCAGGGCTGCACTAGTCTCCTTTATGATTATGGTCCCTATCTGAATCTTTAAAGAATATGTTTTCAGAAACATCAGAGCATTATAAAAAATGTCTAGCTGCAATCGTAAAACTGTAAACTGCTCCACAAATATGGGCTACTAAAGTTAAAAAATTACTTTACTCTTGGTGTACGAACCTCACTCGTTTCACCGACAATTTTGAATTTCTTCCTTGGCTGTTACAGGAAACTACCATGAATATCAAATAATATAAATATAAATGAATATAAAATAATAGAAATATAGAATAAAAATACAGACTGTAACCCAACTTTATTAGATTTTTTTTATTGCTATATTTCAAATTAAAGCTATTCTTTACATAAGATATATGTGTAGAAGCCACACCCAAGGACAAAAGAGCAAGGTTCCAAATCATCAAAGCGAATCTGGTGTAAATCAGTTTGAAATTTTGAAAACTATTTGTGCAATGTGGAATTGCGCAAAAATTTTGGGTCTTTTGGCATTTGCATGCCAGTTTCACCAAACTCAGCCAAAATGGGTTGAGGCAAGATGGAACAGGGGTGTGACAGGGACATGTCACCAGAGCTTGTCTAATTCATGATGAGCTGTGGTGTTACTTAAGCCAGAAATCTTACTCGAGTCACTACCTGGATTAAGTTTTGTGATGAAGCACATGGATGGGCACACTACTTGTCAGTCGCTCCTGCTTCATCAGGAGGCATTTACCCCTTTTTGAATCAGGAACGTCTGACTCCAGCATGCCCCCTCATCAAGACCAGCGTGAATGTCGGTCTTTATGAATTGGGGCTTGTGTTCATGTTTCTCCAGTTGATGGAAGACTTACATCTGTTGGATCAACTATCTCTCTAGAGTTTCCATTGACATAGCTTAGAAGGATGGAGGCTTGTTTTTGTGGTACAGGTTGTAATTTTTAGCGACATCATTTTAGCTACATATAAATTATTTATTAACTTTCAGTACATATTTTGAAGGTCAAGGTATAAATTGGTTAAATAGCATGCTATAGTTTTTGTAAAGGTAGGTATGATTACAAAAGTACCAAATAAAATACATATCTTCTTAATGTTTAGTGCTTCATTTTAAACGGAAACAGATTTTTTTACTTTATAAAACTATGTAATGCTTTATTGTAACAAATATTTTTCCCTCTAGGGAACTTGAAGTTGAGATCATTTGATTGCAAAAGTAATGCTTTGCTATTATTCCAAAGTATAATGGCCCATCAGTTCCTCTGGCATGACCAAGTATGGAGATACAATTGGCAAACATGGGGGCCCTTGTTAGGCGTACAGCTTCTATGATAACCAAATTTTGTGACTACACTGGACAGGACCTCTGATATCCCATCAACTGATATTTCTGTTGCAGTCAGTTACGCACATGCCAACAACTGATATAGTAATTACTAGTTGTTGAGGGGTTAAAGAAAATAATTTTTTGAACAATTAAAATTATATTTAGAAAGGGTTTTCCAATTAATTGTGATGGCACGGGAATTTGTACATACTGTGAGGGTTTGCAAAGGTAGACCCAGGAATGTTTCTTATGGTAAATCACCTTGTGGTTTATTATGAAACAGCATAAACCATAGCATAGTTCAGCAAAGTGAACATGGCCTTTCTGGAAAAAGGACAAAACAAAAACATTATGTATCGCAAAGTCCATATGTCTGAGGGGTTTGTCCATTCAGACCATCATGTGTCTTCAGTTCCACCTGGAGCCATGTCTGGAGTCTCTCCTCTCCAAACTACAACCTAGAGGAAAAAAACAGTGGCTGTACATTTAACATCCAAGCCACACCCTTGAGGTGCAGATATGGTGAGTAGTAGTGATGAGCGAACGTGCTCGCCACTACTCGTTACTCGCCCGAGTATCACCCGAGCGAGCATTTCCAGGATTACTTGGCGGGAACTCGGGTCTCCACCCTGCATTTTTGTTGGTCTTTAGAGACCCAAACAACATGCAGGGATTGTCTGCCAGGCACTGTTACCCCGCAGCCATCTTTGTTGTGGTTCTGCATTGATTGGCTGGCTGCACAGCATTATAAGGGGTATAAGAGACCAGACGCCTCCCTGCTCGGCACATTCAGCTCCGGAATCAGACAATGTAGGGAGAGCTGCTGCTGAGATAAGGTCAGATTAGGGGATTTCTTAGTCAGTGTGGCATCTACCATCCTAAACTACTCAAATCCAGCTAAACTAACAGTCCTTCTAAAGGTACCGTCACACTCAGCAACTTTCCAACGATCATGACCAGCGATACGACCTGGCCGTGATCGTTGGAAAGTCCTTGTGTGGTCGCTGGAGAGCTGTAACACAGACAGCTCTCCAGCGACCAACGATGCCGAAGATGCAGGGCCGCGCTTAGTAACCCGATGTTTACCCTGGTTACCATTGTAAATGTAAAAAAAAAACCAGTACATACTCACATTCCGGTGTCTGTCACGTCCCTCGCCTTCAGCTTCCCGCACTGACTGTGAGCGTCGGCCGGCCGTAAAGCAGAGCACAGTGGTGATGTCACCGCTGTGCTTTACGGCCGGCGCTCACAGTCAGTGCGGGAAGCTGATGGCGAGGGATATGACAGACACCGGAATGTAAGTATGTAGTGTTTTTTTTTTTACATTTACAATGGTAACCAGGGTAAACATCGGGTTACTAAGCACGGCCCTGCGCTTAGTAACCCGATGTTTACTCTGGTTACCAGTGAACACATCGCTGGATCGGCATCACACACGCCGATTCAGCGATGTCTGCGGGAGACGAAATAAAGTTCTGGGCTTTCTGCTCCGACCTGCGATGTCACAGCAGGATCCAGATCGCTGCTGCATGTCAAACACAACGATATCGCTATCCAGGACGCTGCAACGTCACGGATCGCTATCGTTATCGTTGTAATGTTGTTCAGTGTGAAGGTACTTTAAGGACTAATTCCAGAGTATATAGGTTGCAGTCTTAGATAGGCAGGGGAGTGTATGTCACTTTGTACATATCAGTGCAAGGCCTGCAGGCACTGTATGTGTGTATATGGATATCATTGCATACATCAAGAAAGTCCATTCCATTAGTGACTGGTGCTACCTATAGCATATATTGACCGTATATACCTAGCCCCAGGTATAATTGGCTAGGAAATTTTTTTTGCCAAGTTAATTGAGAATATTTTATTGCAAAGCAATCCAGAGCCCTTTTTCTTTCTCCATTTGCTTTTTGACAGTGCACAATACAGCCAGATCCGTTTGCTAGCACAGTATGAAAATCCAGCAATTTTAAAGGGGTCACAAATCTTTCATTTTTTTGTGGTACGGTAGGGTAGAATCTTTTTTGAGTGTCTTGCACCATTTCTTGACACCATTTTGCTGAACCCCCCAAAAATACATACAGGCCACATATATTACAGTGTGGTATATCTGTGACACGCCTCATACATCTGTGTGCTAGGCCTAAATTCCATTTTTTTTTTGCTGTCTGTTACTTTAGTTTTATTACAACACTATTTTGCAGACCCCCCCAAAAATACAGGCCACATATATTCGCCAGTGTGGTATTTCCGTGACCAGCCTCATATATCTGCGTGCTCCAAGTTTGGGCATTTTAGGCTGTTATTACAGTGTTTTTCTTGTCTCCTACTCTACTTACATACAGCACTATTTAGCAAACCTCAAAAAAAATACAGGCCACATATTTGGCAGTGTGGTATTTCCGTGACAGGCCTCATATATCTGCGTGCTTCAAGTTTGGGCACTGTAGGCCAGTATCCTAAGATTTCTCCTGTCTGTTACTCTACTTATATACAGCACTATTTTGCAGACCCCCCAAAAACACTGACCACATATTTGGCAGTGTGGTATTTCCGTGACATGCCTCATATATCTGCGTGCTCCACGTTTGGGCAATTTAGGCCATTATTCTAGTTTTTGTCCTGTCTGTTACTCTACTCATATACAGCACTATTTTGCAGAACCCCGAAAAATACTGGCCACATATTTGGCAGTGTGGTATTTCCATGACAGGCCTCATATATCTGCGTGCTCCAAGTTTGGGCATTTTAGGCTGTTATTCCAGTTTTTTTCCTGTCTGTTACGTTACTTATATACAGCACTATTTTGCATTTAAAAAAAATAAAAAATACAGGCCACATATTTGGCAGTGTGGTATTTCCGTCACAGGCCTCATATATCTGCATGCTCCAAGTTTGGGCATTTTAGGCCAGTATTTCAGTGTTTTTCCTGTCTGTTACTTTAGTTATATTCAGCACTATTTAGCAAGCTTCCCCAAAAAAATACACGCACATATTTGGCAATGTGGTATTTCTGTGACAGGCCACATCTATCTGTGCTAAAAATTTGGCCATTTTAGGCCTACATATTCTAGTGTTTTTGGTATCTGTTACCTTACTTATTGACACCAATTTGATAACCAATAAAACATTTTTAACTACAGTCCAGATAGTTTAAAGTGTCGTTTTCCCGCACAAATATCACATACAAGTTCGCTCCCAATTCAGCCATTTTTAGTGAACTTGTAAAATATTCTAATCCATTTACAATGGGCAAGGCATGTGGCAAGGGATGGGGAAGTGGACCTGATGGCGATGGTGCACGCCAAGGTCAAGGCCAAGGCCGTGCGCAAGCTGAAAATGGGCCCCAAAAAACACCCACATCTTCTTGGTGGACTTTAGTGTCCGAAGTCCTAGGGGACCGCAGCAAGACAGCACTATTGAAGCCAGAGTAGAGTGAAAAGTTTGTTGGTTGGATACCGGATAATACTTCCAGTTACTTGGCCACCACCACCAGCACCCTGTCTTCTACATTGTCAAGTCTGAGTAGCCTTGAATCTGGACTGCATATTACTCACCCTGATCCTCCTTCCTCCCAATATGCTGAGTACCATGAGACAACTGATCCGACACTTGGACATTCCACAGAGCTGTTCACTTTTCCATTTATAGAAGATGAGATTCCTTGTAGTGATGACAAAATATTTGAGCAGCCACGGTCACAACAGGTGGACGATGATGAGACACAATTGCCAGAAAGCCAGGAGGAGGACCAGGGTGCGTAAGTGGAAGATGAGGTGGTGGATGATGTAGTAACTGACCCAACCTGGCAGGAGGACATGCAGAGCGAGGACAGCAGCACACAGGGGGAGGGAGGCATAGCACCCCTTCAGGCAGGAAGAAGCAGGGTGGTGGCTGCAGACACAAGGTCGGCAACCGTTCCCTGTAACACCAACATGACGGAAGTTGCCAGTCCAACTGTTAGGTCTTCCTGAGTCTGGTTATTTCTTAAAGACTCTGCCGATAACCCCAAACAGGCCATTTGCAACACCTGTCATGCCAGCATAAGCAGAGGTAGCAAAACTACCATCCTTAGCACCACCAGCATGATCAGGCACATGGCAGCAAAGCAACCAACTTTGTGGGCCCAACCCCAGGCTCCAAGAACAATGTCTGCAGGTGACACTACTGCTTCTTCCACTGTTGTGTGTGCAAGCCAATCTCCTGTCCACGGTGCATGCAAAGATGCCTCCTGCCCTGCACCTGCCGTTGCCCACACTCAAATAGCACTATCATCAAGCACATCCATATCCTTGTCCCAGCGCAGCCTTCAGTTGTCTATACCCCAGTCATTGGAATGCAAGCGGAAATATGCAGCCAACGCCCCACAGGCCACAGTACTAAATTTGCATATTTCTCGTCTGCTTGCGCTGGAAATGTTGCCTTTTAGGCTTGTGGAGATTAAATGTTTCCACAACCTGATGGCGGCGGCCGTCCCAAGGTACTCTGTCCCCAGCCACCACAATTTCTCCTGCTGTGCCGTCCTGACATTACACAAACACATGTCCCACAACATTACCCGTGCCGTCAAAAATGCAGTTACTGGGAAAGTGCACCTAACCACGGACACGTGGACAAGTGCTTGTGGCCAAGAAAGGTACATCTTTACTGATGGAACACTGGGTTAACATAGTGGAAGCCGGGACCCAGTCAGATCTTGGGATGGAAAAGTCCTCCCAACTCAAAGGATTGCGAGCCCTAAGTCAATCAAGGTTGCCCCCACAGTCTACAGCTCCTGCACCTCCTCCTCTTCAGCCTCCATCTCTGAAATGAGCACATGAGTCCCAAGCTGGAAGCACTGTAGCACTGTCAAATCCAAGCAGCAACAGGCAGTGCTGAAGCTAATCTGCTTAGGTGACAAACCACACAAAGAGTTATGGACAACTCTGAAAATGCAAGCAGATCTGTGGCTGACACCGCTGAACCTCCAGCCAGGCATGGTTGTGTGTGACAATGGCAGGAACCTGGTGGCGGCTCTGAGGCGAGGCAAACTGACACACATACAGTACCATGCCTGGCCCATGTACTTAGCCTCGTTGTTCAACAGTTTCTAAAAAGCTACCTGGAGCTATTGGATCTACTTGTGAAGGTATGCCGCCTGTGTGCTTATTTTAGAAAGTCAGCTACAGCTTTAGCCGCCCTTGCCATGCTTCAGCAGTGATTGCAAATTCCAGCTCAAAAACTGGTGTGTGATGTCCCCACGCATTGGAACTATACATTGCAGATGATGGAAATGATTTGTGAGCAGAAGAGGGCAGCATCAACAAGGCCATCGTTATTCAGATCCGACTCCACACATAAGACCTTAGTAGTGGACATGGATGTCAGACATATGTAACATCCTCCAAAACTTTGAGGAGTCAACCAAGAAGGTGAGTGGCGATGACGCCATAATTAGAGTCACCATCCCGCTTCTCTACATTCTGCTCTATGGTCACAATGAAAGAGGATGCATTGCAGGCGGAGCAGGAGGACATGAAGGAAGGAAACATACAGGGTGATTATACACAGCCCATCCTCATGTCATCCCAATGTGGATTGTTTGACAATGAGGAAGAGGAGGAGGAAGAACAGGAGCTACTTTCATGTGCTGTAGACGGTACTACAAGCACAACTGTCATACCATCTGTTCAGCGTAGATGGCCTGAGGACAGGGAGGAAGAGGAGGACAACTTGGTCAGTTGTCCTGTTGGTGAGGACATGGAAGGCTTGCCTGTTACCGGTCTGGCACGCATGGTTGACTTTATGTTGCGCTGCCTTTACCGTACCATGACCCTCGTATTGTAAAAATTTTGGGTGACGGTCATTACTGGGTAGTGACACTTTTAGACCCGCACTACAAGGAGAACGTTCAATCTCTTCTTCCAGAGGCAGACAGGTGTACTAAAATGCTGCATTACCAGAGGGCCATGGTTGCAGAATTAGTTAACAAATTCCTATCTCAGAATGCTGGTGGCAGACAAGTGTACAGTACAGGTGAGAGAGACACAACTCCAATCCAGCAGAGGCAGGGGAACACTAGCAAAGTTCTGGGACAGTTTTCTCAGACCCTCCCATCGCCCTGGCCCTGAGGCGCGGTGTAATGTCACAAGGAGTGGAATGTTTTCTAAGATGCTGAGTGAGTACCTTGCTGACCGTACCAATGTCCTCCGTGATTTTTCTGTGCTTTTTAATTATTGGGTATCCAAGCTGGACACGTGGCATTAACTTTCTCTCTATGCCTTGGAGGTCCTGGCCTGCCCTGCCGCTAGCGTTTTGTCAGAGCTGGTTTTTAGTGCCACTGGTGGAATTATCACAGATAAGCGCATTCACCAGTCAACGGAAAATGCAGACAGGCTGACTCTTACAAAAATAAAGAAGGGCTGGATTGGGCCAGATTTCTCTACACCACCAAATGACAGCTAAACATAACCTCCAATGCAGTGTCTTTTTGGGAGGTGTATTCCCATGCACCTCTTCACAACGACACATGGGTATACGCTTCCTGATTTTGGCTATTCGGTGTACTCCTCCTTGTTCTTAGGCTGGGTTCACATTGCGTTAGTGGCAGTCCGCTAACAGGATCCGTTACATAGCGCCACTAACGCAATGTAATGGATCCGTTGGTGCACCCATTGACCGCAATGTATCTAACGCATCGCTAACGTATGCCATTTTTGGCATGCGTTAGCGATGTTCCGTTATTATCTGACGGACCTCGAACGCTGCTTTGGGTCTGTTCTCGCTAGCGCAGATCGGGCATCTGCACTAGAGGGATCGCTAAATGCAATCCCTTTTTGTACATTGAGTTAGCGCATTCCATTGGCGTATGCGCTAAATGGATTTCACTAACGCAATGTGCACCTAGCCTTATCCTCATCATCCACCACCACTAGAACACCATGGTGAAGGTGTTCTACGCTGCTACAGCCAGTCAATTTTTTGGCAAGGGTGTCTATGATCCACATAAAAATTTTTAAAAATCTACCCCCCATGGGGTAAATGTTTGTAAGCCTATGCACTTAGTGTATGGGCATTCCAAGTCAAGGAGGCCCGCTCCTTTAAATTGGGCCTATTTTTTAATGAGGCCTTCATCCACATCTCATCATCCACCGCCACTAGATCACCAGGGTTAACGTGTTCCGTGCTACTACAGCCACTCTAGTTTTTTGGAAGGGTGTTCATGATGCCCTTAATAAATCTATTTACACAGTATGCTGATGTGTACCCCAAGGAGAAAATGTTTGTCAGCCCATACACTTAGTATATGGGCATTACAAGTCTAGGAGACCCAGTCCTTTGTAATGGGACAGTTTTTTTATGAGGCCCTCCTCTATGTTTCTTCCAAGGGGGGATTGGGTGATTGCAAATTTGGGTAAAGGCGGCCCTTGCATTCCATGCATAATATAATAGTATGGCAGAACCAACTGAAGAATGTGAGGTGGGTTTTCCTTTGGCCATCCAGTACCTGGGTTCAAAGGCTTCTTGTGTGTGGCCATCCCGTATGTGGTTTCAAAGGCTTATTTGGGTGCATATGACTTGGTAGCAGGGCAGGCCTTGCAGTCAATGCATAAGAAAACAGTATGGGAGTACAAAAGAAATAATGTGAAGTGGATTTTCCTGTGGCCATCCAGTATGTTGTTTCAAAGGCTTATTGGGGTGCATATGACTTGGTAGCAGGGCAGGCCTTGCAGTCAATGCATAAGAAAACAGTATGGGAGTACAAAATGAATAATGTGAAGTGGGTTTTCCTGTGGCTATCCCATACCTGGGTTCAAAGGATTCTTGGGGTGCATATGGCTTGATAGCAGGGCAGGCCTTGCATTCAGTGCAACATGTTTTCAGGAAGCCCTCATGTACCTCTCATGAAAGGGGTATTGGGGTGTGTCGTAATTCTTGGCAGCCCAGCCACTCACTGCATAGGCAATAACTGCATAGAAGACCCACTGTTTAATACTGGCCCTTTAAGAATATTAATGATGCCTGATGCCACTCGAAAAATAGGCTTTGTGACTTTAAGAGTCCTTCCTTCATAAATGAATTGTATTGGTTGAAAGCAATGTTAAAGTTGAAAAATGCATCAAAAATGCTGCGTGTGAACATAGCCCAAGTGGTGGAGGAACATTTTGGTCTGGGGTTAATTATTTTGCCTTTTATACAAGTCATTACCCTGGAAAGCATGTACCTTAACATATTTCCCAGCAAAATCCATTTTGGTTTGGTTTTTGTATGTTTTTTGGTACACCTGTAAAAATGGCATGAAACTCTGACAACATTGTTTACAGCTGTGACCTAGGAGTCAGGAATGCTTCCAGGGGTAATTCTAATGATGTTCTCGTGTCATTTGAGCAGTCTTTACATCATTTTCAGACATTTTTAGACCTTAAAAGGTCCCCTAGGAGGATCGATATTTAAATGTTCGGGTCTCCCATAGACTTACATTGAGCTCGTTGTTCTCTCCGAGTACCCGAGTATTCCAATTTGCTCGACCCGAGCAACGAGCACCCAAGCATTTTAGTGCTCACGCATCACTAGTGAGCAGGCATCCCACACATCTCTTACCTACTCTCATACAAACCCGTCCCATAACATGGCTGATTAACTACTTCAGCACATGCTGGAGAGAAACTTATGGGTTTCTAGTTCACAGAAGAAAGCAATCTTCATGACACATTTCTCCCCTCACATTCCGTGCCAGTGACCTGTCACAGTACAAAAATGGAGCCGAGTATTAGTCAATGGATGTTCATAGATGGGCTGGGTTCTACTAAGGGAGAGCATTTCTTTTCTAGCAGTTATCTCCCTCTATCCCATTTATATGTCATTCATGATAGATCAAAGTTGGCAGAATCAATTGATTTTGTGGGGACCAACCATCTAATGTATATGTGGATGTCCTGAATCTTTCTTGAAGGCATTGCTGGAGGAATAAAGGTTCAGGCACGATTTATTTTGACATGTCTGATCCTTTGTTTTCACAGGAGACAAGTTTCTACTTAAAGTGTCCATCAGTACTTATTCCTCTTACCCATTTAAAATACATGGTTGGCGAAGAATGTGAATTTATGGGTGTTTCAAGAGGAATTAATGTTTATCTGTCAGCAATCTAAACTGTAGGGATACCTTTACAGGGCATAATCAAAGGGTGTGTCTGATATGTTAACTCTCCTGCACAAATGGATTGGGGCTTTCCGTTTCAACAGGACTAAATTTAAGACATAAATTCCAGCATAGAATATAGAATTTATACAAATATGGAATGTTTTGTATCAATTTATTTGCAGTCTACCAGGATGGAGATAAAAATCACAGGTGCCAATTAGCATTTGAAGCACAATATCTCTGTTTGTGGAAGGTATAAATTGTAATGCCCCATTTCCCACCCATTCATCAAGTCTCTACGTTTACCTTGTGGCAATAAGTTACATCTGAAAGTATTTTTTCTCGGGTTACCCATTGGCAAGACCACTATTTCGCTCAGTTTGTGTCATTCTACATCATCACATGAAGTTATCAACATGATTTCTTGGCTTATAGTTGTGGTTTAATGGTAAAGTGGTAAAAATGTATAACATTTGTAGAGAAGTAGTCAAAACTGAAAATGTGGTTTGTTGAAAAATTGGTATTTATAGTATATAATAAAAATAGTAAATGCAAGAAAAAGAAAGATGCATGGAAGGTTTCTGATGACTGATAGCTGTTCCTGTGATATCGGCAACTCTTCGCTAAGACAAACGCATTGGACAGCGCAGAAGAAACTGTGTATGAAGAATTAATGTAGTCTATAGAAAATGTCTGCTTACAGAATAACCCATTGCTGTACAGATCTATGCTTTCTTGTTGGAACACAGTCATTTACTAAGAGACGCACATATAATGTCCACAGATTTGAGTGGGTTTCCTCCCACATGTCAATACATAGGTTAATTGGTTTCCTTTTAAATTAGCATCAATGTGTATGTGTCTATTCGTAATAAGGAAAGCATATTGTGAGCTTCATCATAATACTACATTTTGCATGATTATCTCTATTAATATAAATAATGCTCGCCATTCACATGTCTATTAAATGGCCATTTGTTTGACAGGTATTACAGAAGACTTGACTTTAAGCATATATTCAGAGCCAAGTCTTCACAGGCATTTCAATGGAACTAAATCTGAATTGGGTTTCCACTTCTCTGTGACATTTGGTCCTTTGGGTATTTATTTTTTCTTTATACCCACATAGGCATTTAGCATTGCAGTTTATGCTCAGTTTATGTTACTTTTGATCTATTCACATTGGTACATGGGCTATACAGTCATGGACAAAAATTTTGAGAATGAGACAAATATTAATTTTTCCAAAGTCTACTGCTTCATTTTTTCTAATGGCAATTTGCATATACTCCTGAATGTCAGAGTGATCAGCTTAACAGCAATTATTGTACTTGCAAAGTCAATATTTGCCCAGAAAATGAACTTTAACCCCCAAAACACATTTCAACATCATTGCAGTCCTGCCTTAAAAGGAGCAGCTAACATCGTTTTAGTGATTGATCCATTAACACAGGTGTGGGTGTTGATGAGGACAGGGCTGGCGATCAATCAGTCATGATTAAGTAAGAATGACATCACTGGACACTTTAAAAGGAGGCTGGTGCTTGGTATCATTGTTTCTCTTCAGTTAACCATGGTTATCTCTAAATAAACACATGCAGCCATCATTGCACTGCACAAAAATGGCCTAACAGGGAAGAGTATCGCAGCTACAAAGATTGCACCTCAGTCAACAATCTATCACATCATCAAGAACTTCAAGGAGAGAGCTTCCATTGTTGTCAAAAAGGCTCCAGGGCGCCCAAGAAAGACCAGCAAGCACCAGGACCATATCTTAAAACTGTTTCAGCTGCGGGATCGGACTACCAGCAGTGCCGAGCTTGCTCAGGAATGGCAGCAGGCTGGTGTGAGTGCTTCTGCACGCACTGTGAGGTGGAGACTCTTTGAGCAAGGCATGGTTTCAAGGAGGGCAGCAAAGAAGCCACTTTCTGCAAAAGGTACAGGGAGTGGACTGCTGAGGACTGGGGCAAAGTCATTTTCTCTGATGAATCCCCTTTTCGATTGTTTGGGACATCTGGAAAACAGCTTATTTGGAGAAGAAGAGGTGAGCGCTACCACCAGTCTTGTCTCATGTCAACGGAAAAGCATCCTGAAACCATTCATGTGTGGGGTTGCTTCTCAGCCAAGGGAATCGGCTCACTCACAGTCTTCCCTAAAAACACAGCCAAGGTACCGTCACACTAAGCGACGCTGCAGCGATACCGACAACGATCTGGATCGCTGCAGCGTCGCTGTTTGGTCGCTGGAGAGCTATCACACAGACAGCTCTCCAGCGACCAACGATGCCGGTAACCAGGGTAAACATCGGGTTACTAAGTGCAGGGCCGCGCTTAGTAACCCGATGCTTACCCTGGTTACCATCGTTAAAGTAAAAAAAAAACAACCACTACATACTTACCTACCGCTGTCTGTCCCTCTGCGCTGTGCTTCTCTGCCCTGTGTAAGCACAGCGGCGGGAAAGCAGAGCGGTGACGTCACCGCTCTGCTTTCCGGCTGCCCGGCGCTCACAGCCAGAGCAGAGAAGCAGAGCGCCGGGGACAGACAGCGGTAGGTAAGTATGTAGTGGTTTTTTTTTTACTTTAACGATGGTAACCAGGGTAAACATCGGGTTACTAAGCACGGCCCTGCGCTTAGTAACCCGATGTTTACCCTGGTTACCAGCGAAGACATCGCTGAATCAGCGTCACACACGCTGATTCAGCGATGTCAGCGGGAGAGCCAGCGACGAAATAAAGTCCTGGCCTTTCTGCCCCGACCAGCGATATCACAGCAGGGGCCTGATCGCTGCTGCGTGTCACACTGGACGATATCGCTATCCAGGACGCTGCAACCTCACGGATCGCTAGCGATATCGTCCAGTGTGACGGTACCTTTAGGATGAGCCTTTGCTTTGGGTTCTATTTATTGTATCAGATGTGATATTTTTGGATTTTCTCTTGCTCATGTGTGGTATATTAAGCTGTTTATGCAGTATCTCTTTTGATATAAAGTGCATAGCCCTGCCATTTTTGACTGTGCCATTATATACAGCTCTGGCAAAAATTAAGAGACCACCACATCAAAGCCCTGTCATGGGCAGCCAAATCTCCAGACCTGAACCCCATTGAAAACCTCTGGAATGTAATCAAGAGGATGATGGATAGTCACAAGCCATCAAACAAAGAACTGCTTACATTTTTGCACCAAAAGCAGTGTGAAAGACTGGAGGAAAGCATGCCAAGATGTATGAAAGCTGTGATTAAATATCATGGTTATTCCACAAAATATTGATTTCAAACTCTTCCTGTGTTAAAACATTAGTGTTGTTGTTTCTAAATGATTATGACCTTGTATTCTTTGCATTATTTGAGGTCTAAAAGCACTGGGGATTTTTATTTTGAACATTTTTCTTTGTCAGAAAAAAAATACAAAATTCATTGCTTGGAAATTCAGAGACATGTTGTGAGTAGGGTTGAGCAAAACGGGTCGAACATTTTCAAAAGTCGCCGACTTTTGACAAAGTCGGGTTTCATGAAACCCGATCCGACCCCTGTGCGGGGTCGGCCATGCGGTACGCGACTTTCGCGCCAAAGTCGCGTTTCAATGACGTGAAAAGCGCCATTTCTCAGCCAATGAAGGTAAACGCAGAGTGTGGGCAGCGTGATGACATAGGTCCTGGTCCCCACCATCTTAGAGAAGGGCATTGCAGTGATTGGCTTGCTGTCCGCGGCATCACAGGGGCTATAAAGGGGCGTTCCCGCCGACCGCCATGTTACTGCTGCTGATCTGAGCTTAGGGAGAGGTTGCTGCCGCTTCGTCAGAAGCAGGGATAGCGTTAGGCAGGGTCCATTAACCACCAAACCGCTTGTGCTGTAGCGATTTTCACAGCCCAACACCACCTTCGGTGTGCAGTGACAGTGGAAGCTACATTTTTTTTTTTTTCCTCAGCGCTGTAGCTCATTGGGCTGCCCTAGAAGGCTCCCTGATAGCTGCATTGCTGTGTGTACGCCGCTGTGCAAACCAACTGCTTTTTTCAAAGCACAAATCCTCTTGTTCCTTCCTTTCTGCACAGCTATCTTGTTTGTTTGTCCACACTTTTTATTTAATTTGTGCATCAGTCCACTCCTTATTGCTGCCTGCCATACCTGGCTGAGATTACTGCAGCGAGATAGTAATTGAAGGACAGTTCCTTTTTTTTTTTTTTTTTTTTTGTGGGAGATTAAGATTGGCATTTCTGCTAGAGTGCCATCCCTGTGTGTGCCATCTCTCACTCAGTGGGCCATAGAAAGCCTATTTATTTGTTTGCTTGATTTGGGTTCTAAAATCTACCTGAAAAAATCACTACATCAATCAGTGGGAGAAAAATATTGGCCTCAGGGCTTGTGTGCCACTCCTTACTCCTGTGTGTGCCATCTCTCACTCAGTGGGCCATAGAAAGCCTATTTATTTTTTTGCTTGATTTGGGTTCCAAAATCTACCTGAAAAAATCACAACATCAATCAGTGGGAGAAAAATATTGGCCTCAGGGCTTGTGTGCCACTCCTGACTCCTGTGTGTGCCATCTCTCACTCAGTGGGCCATAGAAAGCCTATTAATTTTTTTGCTTGATTTGGGTTCTAAATTCTACCTGAAAAAATCAATAAATCAATCAGTGGGAGATTAATATTGGCCTTTGGGCTTGTGTGCCAGTCCTAAGCGTGCCATCTCTCTCTCTCAGATAGTGGGCCATAGAAAGCCTATTTATTATTTTTTTTATTGGGTTTATAAATTTTCCCTGAAAAAAAAAAAAAAGTGGGAGATTAATATTGGCCTCTGGGCTTGTGTGCCAGTCCTGAGCGTGCCATCTCTCTCACAAATAGTGGGCCATAGAAAGCCTATTTATTTTTTTGGTTGATTTGGGTTCTAAATTCTACCTGAAAAAATCAATAAATCAATCAGTGGGAGATTAATATTGGCCTTTGGGCTTGTGTGCCAGTCCTAAGCATGCCATCTCTCTCTCTCAGATAGTGGGCCATAGAAAGCCTATTTATTATTTTTTTTATTGGGTTTATAAATTTTCCCTGGAAAAAAAAAAAAAAAGTGGGAGATTAATATTGGCCTCTGGGCTTGTGTGCCAGTCCTGAGCGTGCCATCTCTCTCACAAATAGTGGGCCATGGAAAGCCTATTAATTTTTTTGCTTGATTTGGGTTCCAAAATCTACCTGAAAAAATCACTAAATCAATCAGTGGGAGAAAAATATTGGCCTCTGGGCTTGTGTGCCACTCCTGACTCCTGTGTGCGTCCTCTCTCACTCAGTGGGCCCTACAAAGCCTATTTTTTTTTTATTTGTTTTCTAAATTCTCCCTGAAACAATCATTTTATTTTATTTGGTTTCTAAATTCTTCCTGAAAAATTCATTTTTTTGTATTTTTTTTTTCTAAAGTCTCCCTGAAAAAAAAAAAAAAATCAAATCAGTGGGAGATTAATATTGCCCTTTCTGCTTGTGTGCCAGTCTTGACTCCTGGGTGTGCCATCTCTCTCCAATTGTGGGCCATAGAAAGCCTATTAATTTTTTTGCTTGATTTGGGTTCCAAAATCTACCTGAAAAAATCACTAAATCAATCAGTGGGAGATAAATATTGGCCTCTGGGCTTGTGTGCCACTCCTGACTCCTGTGTGCATCCTCTCTCACTCAGTGGGCCATAGAAAGCCTATTTTTTTTATTTGTTTTCTAAATTCTCCCTGAAACAATCATTTCATTTTATTTGGTTTATAAATTCTTCCTTAAAAAATCATTTTTTTTTATTATTTTTTTTTTCTAAAGTCTCCCTTTTAAAAAAAAAAAAACAAATCAGTGGGAGATTAATATTTACATTTGCGCTTCAGTGACAGTCCTGCGTGTGTGGCATCTCTCTCATTTGTTGCCACCAACAACAGAGTGTGTAACATTGTGCCTGATTTTCGTTGTGGTCTCACCCACCTGTAAAGGGGTAGCTAAATCATACTGAAGTTATAGCTCACCGTGTAAGTTGTGTGACAGCAACAAATACCGTTAGTTTGGTAACGTTTTTAAAACAATGAGGAAGTCTGGTGGAAGAGGTCGTGGCCGGGGGCGTTCATTGTCAGCTGGTAATGAGGGTAGTGGTAGTGGTGGAGCATCAGGTGGTCGTGGGAAAAAAAATATTGCACCTAAGTCTGGAGCTGTGGAGCCAGGTTCGTCATCTGGCTACACAAGGCCTCGAACGCTCCCTTTTCTGGGAGTAGGAAAACCACTTTTAAAGCCGGAGCAGCAAGAGCAAGTTTTGGCTCATCTTGCTGACTCAGCCTCTAGCTCTTTTGCCTCCTCTCGTGAAACTGGTAAAAGTAAAAGCAGCGCGTCGTTAGTGGATGTTCACGGTCAGGGACAAGTCGCTTCCTTGTCCTCTTCAGCAAAAACAACAACAGAGAAGAATGCAGCAGGCGACACAACGGGTTACTCCATGGAGCTCTTTACACATACCGTCCCTGGCTTAGAAAGTGAAGCAGTTAACAGTCCATGCCCATTACAAGTTGAATCTGACATGGAGTGCACTGATGCACAGCCACAGCCAGACTACTATGCTGGTCCTTTGACTCAGACCACAACATTGCCCTCGCAGGGTGCTGATCAAGAATCAGACCCTGATGAGACTATGTTGCCCCATCACGAACGCTATACCACCGACCGACACGGTGACACAGACGAAGTTGCACATGAGCTACAAGAAGAGGTAATAGATGACCCAGTTCTTGACCCCGATTGGCAGCCATTGGGGGAACAGGGTGCAGGCGGCAGCAGTTCTGAAGCGGAGGAGGAGGGGCCGCAGCAGGCATCAACATCGCAACAGGTTCCATCTGCCGGGCCCGTATCTTGCCCAAAACGCGTGGCAAAGTCAAAACCTGTTGGAGGACAGCGTGGCCATCCGGTTAAAGCTCAGTCTGCAATGCCTGAAAAGGTATCCGATGCTAGAAAGAGTGCAGTCTGGCATTTTTTTAAACAACATCCAATTGATCAGCGCAAAGTCATCTGTCAAAAATGTTCATCTACCTTAAGCAGAGGGCAGAATCTGAAAAGTCTCAATACAAGTTGCATGCATAGACATTTAACCACCATGCATTTGCAAGCTTGGACTAACTACCAAACGTCCCTTAAGGTTGTAGCACCCTCGGCCAATGAAGCTAGTCATCAACGCAACATCCCTTCTGGCAGTGTAGGGCCACCATTTTCTGCACCACCTGCAGTATCTGTGCAGGTTTCTTTGCCAGGCCAAAGCAGTCAGGGTCAGGGAATCACCAGTTTCATAGTAGGAAACACTGCATCTAGGGCACCGGCGGCAACAATACCATCTCCCACCGTCTCTCAGTCTGCCATGTCCACCGGCACCCCCGCTAGTTCCACGATCTCCAGCTCTCCAGTCCAGCTCACCCTACATGAGACTATGGTTAGAAAAAGGAAGTACTTAGCCTCGCATCCGCGTACACAGGGTTTGAACGCCCACATAGCTAGACTAATCTCGTTAGAGATGATGCCCTACCGGTTAGTTGAAAGCGAAGCTTTCAAAGACCTGATGGACTACGCTGTACCACGCTATGAGCTACCCAGTCGACACTTTTTTTCCAGAAAAGCCATCCCAGCCCTCCACCAGCATGTTAAAGAGCGCATCGTCCATGCACTCAGGCAATCTGTGAGCACAAAGGTGCACCTGACAACAGATGCATGGACCAGTAGGCATGGCCAGGGACGTTACGTGTCCATCACGGCACACTGGGTAAATGTGGTGGATGCAGGGTCCACAGGGGACAGCAAGTTTGGGACAGTTCTGCCTAGCCCACGGTCTAGGAAACAGTTGGCTGTAGCCGTTCGCACCCCCTCCTCCTCCTCCTCGTCCTCCTGCAGAAGCGAGACCTCGTCCACAGACCGCAGTCGCACAACCACTCCATCCGCAGCTGCCACTGTTGCACACCAGGTCTCCCATTATGGGGCAGCTACTGGCAAACGTCAGCAGGCTGTATTGGCTATGAAGTGTTTGGGCGACAACAGACACACCGCTGAAGTTCTGTCCGAGTTCTTGCAGAAAGAAACGCAGTCGTGGCTGGGCACTGTAGATCTTGAGGCAGGCAAGGTAGTGAGTGATAACGGAAGGAATTTCATGGCTGCCATCTCCCTTTCCCAACTGAAACACATTCCTTGCCTGGCTCACACCTTAAACCTGGTGGTGCAGTGCTTCCTGAAAAGTTATCCGGGGTTATCCGACCTGCTCCTCAAAGTGCGTGGACTTTGCTCACATATCCGCCGTTCGCCCGTACACTCCAGCCGTATGCAGACCTATCAGCATTCTTTGAACCTTCCCCAGCATCGCCTAATCATAGACGTTGCAACAAGGTGGAACTCAACACTGCACATGCTTCAGAGACTGTGTGAACAGAGGCGGGCTGTTATGTTTTTGTGGGAGGATACACATACACGGGCAGGCAGTAGGATGGCAGACATGGAGTTGTCAGGTGTGCAGTGGTCGAAGATTCAAGACATGTGTCAAGTCCTTCAGTGTTTTGAGGAATGCACACGGCTGGTTAGTGCAGACAACGCCATAATAAGCATGAGCATCCCCCTAATGCGTCTGCTGATGCAAAGTTTGACGCACATAAAGGATCAGGCGTCTGCAGCTGAGGAAGAGGAAAGCCTTGATGACAGTCAGCCATTGTCTGGCCAGGGCAGTGTACAGGACGAGGTAGCGGGCGAAGAGGAGGACGAGGAGGATGATGGGGATGATTATATTTTTAATGAGGAAGCTTTTCCGGGGCCAGTGGAAATTGTTGGCACGGCAAGGCCGGGTTCTGGTTTTTGGAGGGACACAAGTGACGTGGATTTGCCTGAAACTGCCCCTCAACCAAGCACAACCACAGATTTGAGAACTGGAACTTTGGGCCACATGGAGGATTATGCCTTACGTATCCTCAAAAGGGACACACGCATAACAAAAATGATGAACGATGACGATTACTGGTTGGCCTGCCTCCTTGATCCTCGCTATAAAGGCAAATTGCAAAATATAATGCCACATGAGAACTTGGAACTAATATTAGCAACCAAACAATCAACTCTTATTGACCGTTTGCTTCTGGCATTCCCTGCACACAGCGCCCGTGATCGTTCTAACACGAGCTGCAGGGCCCAGCAGACCAGAGGTGTTAGAGGGGCAGAAATCAGAAGTGGCGTTGGCCAGAGGGGTTTTCTGACCAGGTTGTGGAGTGATTTTGCTATGACCGCAGACAGGACAGGTACTGCAGCATCAATTCAAAGTGACAGGAGACAACATTTGTCCAGTATGGTTACTAACTATTTTTCATCCCTTATCGACGTTCTCCCTCAACCGTCATTCCCATTTGATTACTGGGCATCAAAATTAGACACCTGGCCAGAATTGGCAGAATATGCATTGCAGGAGCTTGCTTGCCCGGCAGCTAGTGTCCTATCAGAAAGAGTATTCAGTGCTGCAGGTTCAATACTAACAGAAAAAAGGACTCGTCTGGCTACCCAAAATGTAGATGATCTAACCTTCATTAAAATGAACCACAACTGGATTTCGAAATCTTTTGCCCCACCTTGCCCGGCTGACACCTAGCTTTCCTATGTAAAGGTCTTGCCTGTGGACTATTCTGAACGACTTTTCCAATCTCGTAATTTGCAGCACCTGATTGTCCAGCATCCGACATGTTAACACCTCCCTAAATGGCCAAAGTCCCCACACGGGGCCGTGGTATCGCCACTTGGCGCCAGCACCCGTGAGAGTACTGTTTGTCTGAAGAGGTGGGTGTGCCCGCTTTTGGTCGACGGCACTGCCACTAGGTCCCTCATAGTACAATAAAGTGTCTGGCGGTGGTGGTGCGCACCCAACGTCAGACACACCGTTGTAATATGAGGGGCCCTGGGCCTGTACCGCCGGCCACAAGACAGTCCCCCCCCCCAGGTCAAACAGTGCTCTACCACTTGCAAAATTTTCTCTCACGGCTCCACCAATGTTTAGTCTATGCGCTGACATCCTTCAATGCCTGGCACTGTCAATACCATTGTATTGACATTTTTCTTATGTTAGGCCTTCGAAGCCTGTCTGCGGTCACTCCTTCCACTAGGCCTCCACTGACCTGTCTACTGCTGCCCGTGTTCCCCTGGAACCAATTTTAAATTGCCTACAGCCAGCCCAATTTATTATGTTAGGGCTTCGAAGCCTGTCTGCGGTCCCTCCTTCCACTAGACCTCCACTGACCTGTCTACTGCCGCCCGTGTTCCCCTGGAACCAATTTTAAATTGCCTACAGCCAGCCCAATTTATTATGTTAGGGCTTCGAAGCCTGTCTGCGGTCCCTCCTTCCACTAGGCCTCCACTGACCTGTCTACTGCTGCCCGTGTTCCCCTGGAACCAATTTTAAATTGCCTACAGCCAGCCCAATTTATTATGATAGGGCTTTTAAGCCTGTCTGCGGTCCCTCCTTCCACTACGCCTCCACTGACCTGTCTACTGCTGCCCGTGTTCCCCTGGAACCAACATCAGAAAATATAAAAATAAGTATTTTGCTTATAAAAAAGAAAATACTGGAGAGATATCAAATGCAGACATTTTAACATTAAAAACAAACACATACAACAAAAATCTGGTACAGTACTAAAAATGGCCACCAGCTACAATAACTTTCTCCTGCAAGTAGTTAACTGAAAGTTTTTTCAATTTAAAACACAGATATGGCATCCACCGAGTGTTGTCCTGTCGCGTCTTCTTTATATTATTGTCAAGAAGATGCAAAACAATGAAAATAATAAAATCATTATTTACCAAAAAAATAGAGTAAGTCAAAACCACATTGCAAATAAACATTCATTACAAATAAAGAAGCAGGGCGCGTCCGAGGGTGAGTATATACCTAATAAGAATATAATCACCCTCGGACGCGCCCTGCTTCTTTCCGACAGCCTTCCTTCCTAAGAATCAGCCCTTCCGTGGTGTAGAGAGAGGGTGTGTTACACTCCAAGGTGTTCCCCAGGTTGCCTTTCCTGAGCTTCGATCTTCATGCTCTCGTTTAGTAGTTGTCGGAAAGTAGGCTGCATTAGGCCTACAAATTGGGTATGGGGTGGAGAGAGATGGTGTGTTACACTCCAAGGTGTTCCCCAGGTTTCCTTGCCATTGCTTCGGTCTTCCGACTCTCGTTTAGTAGTTGTAGAAAACTACACTGCATTAGGCCTACAACATGGGTATAGGGTGGAGAGAGATGGTGTGTTCCACTCCAAGGTGTTCTCCAGGTTGCCTTTCCAGAGCTTCGATCTTAATGCTCTCGTTTAGTAGTTGTTGGAAACTACACTGCATTAGGCCTCCAAATTGGCTATGGGGTGGAGAGAGATGGTGTGTTACACTCCAAGGTGTTCTCCAGGTTTCCTCGCCATTGCTTCAATCTTCAGACTCTCGTTTAGTAGTTGTAGAAAACTACACTGCATTAGGCCTACAAAATGGGTATCGGGTGGAGAGAGATGGTGTGTTACATTCCAAGGTGTTCCCCAGGTTTCCTTGCCATTGCTTCGGTCTTCCGACTCTCGTTTAGTAGTTGTAGAAAACTACACTGCATTAGGCCTACAACATGGGTATAGGGTGGAGAGAGATGGTGTGTTCCACTCCAAGGTGTTCTCCAGGTTGCCTTTCCAGAGCTTCGATCTTAATGCTCTCGTTTAGTAGTTGTTGGAAACTACACTGCATTAGGCCTCCAAATTGGCTATGGGGTGGAGAGAGATGGTGTGTTACACTCCAAGGTGTTCTCCAGGTTTCCTCGCCATTGCTTCGATCTTCAGACTCTCGTTTAGTAGTTGTAGAAAACTACACTGCATTAGGCCTACAAAATGGGTATCGGGTGGAGAGAGATGGTGTGTTACACTCCAAGGTGTTCCCCAGGTTTCCTTGCCATTGCTTCGGTCTTCCGACTCTCGTTTAGTAGTTGTAGAAAACTACACTGCATTAGGCCTACAAAATGGGTATAGGGTGGAGAGAGATGGTGTGTTCCACTCCAAGGTGTTCTCCAGGTTGCCTTTCCAGAGCTTCGATCTTAATGCTCTCGTTTAGTAGTTGTTGGAAACTACACTGCATTAGGCCTCCAAATTGGCTATGGGGTGGAGAGAGATGGTGTGTTACACTCCAAGGTGTTCTCCAGGTTTCCTCGCCATTGCTTCGATCTTCAGACTCTCGTTTAGTAGTTGTAGAAAACTACCCTGCATTAGGCCTACAAAATGGGTATCGGGTGGAGAGAGATGGTGTGTTACACTCCAAGGTGTTCCCCAGGTTTCCTTGCCATTGCTTCGGTCTTCCGACTCTCGTTTAGTAGTTGTAGAAAACTACACTGCATTAGGCCTACAAAATGGGTATGGGGTGGAGAGAGATGGTGTGTTCCACTCCAAGGTGTTCTCCAGGTTGCCTTTCCTGAGCTTCTATCTTCAGGCTCTCGTTAAATTGTGGTTAAATGGAACAACTGCATTTGGCGTACTAGTTGGTTTGGGGCCTACTAACAGTGTCTGCCGCTCCTTGCTGTTCTCCTGGTTTCCTGTCCTGAAATTCCGTTTTCAGGCGCTCGTTAAGTAGTTGTTAATGTTAGACTGCATTTGGCCTACTAGTTGGGTTGGGGCCTACTATCGGTGTCTGCCACTCCTTGCTGTTCTCCTCCACTGAACAAAGCTGTGCCGCCTGTTTACTACGGTTGCCAATTTTGAACTGCATTTCGACTACTTACTGATTTGGGCCTACTCTCTGTGTCAGCCTCTCATTCCAGTTGTCCTCCACTGCAATGCCCCCTGGTTATTCCTGTGTTACCAATTTTGAACTGCATTTAGCCAACTTTATTCTTTGGGCCTATATCTGTGTTTCCTCCTCATCCTGCCCATTGCCCAGCCAGTGATAGATGAGTCTGCTGGTACATTGACCCATAACGCAACATTCCCCGTGCACGCTACACAACAACATTGTGACCCTGCTGAAAGTCAGGTTGCTCTTCCCGCATACCATACCACCTTACACGGGGACAAAGAGGAAGGTGCAGATGAAAGTGCAGGTTCCTTCATCAGGTGGGGGGAGGAATACTAGTTGGCGACGTCACTGGCACAGGGCCTCTCATAGTACGCAAAAGTGTTGCTGCCGGTGGGAGGCGCCCCCGCCGTGCAAACACACCGCTGTACTTTGAGGGGCCCTGTGCCAGTGCCAATGCCAACGAGTGGGCCCCCCCTGCTTGCTCAGGTTCACAGCACTTGCAAAGTTGAAATACTTACCTCTCCCTGCTCCACTGCCGTGACGTGGTCCAGATTTCCTGGGCCCACTAATTACTTGAACCAGCCCTACCCACCACAACTTTAGCCAAATGACCCCCAATTTCAAATGCCTTCCAATTATTATAAGGTAAATTACGCTTGACAAGCTTCATTAAGAAGAATGGATGGTTTTGACATTAAAATGGGCACTCTAGGTGTTTTCCTGGCCCCCACTCACTGCCGACTATGCTGCCCCATTGACTTGCATTGGGTTTCGTGTTTCGGTCGATCCCGACTTTACGTCATAATCGGCCGATTTCACTCGACCCGACTTTTGAGATAGTCGGGTTTCGCGAAACCCGGCTCGACTCTAAAAAGGTCAAGGTCGCTCAACTCTAGTTGTGAGACGTTTATACTGTAGCCTAAAAGAACAATTTACATTTTACTCAGAAATATACCTATAAAGAGAAAAATCAGACTGAACATTTTTCAGTGGTCTCTTAATTTTTGCCAGAGCTGAATGTCATTAACCTGACTCTTAGTCATCACTTTATATTGAGTGTGGCTGTTATTCCAATTGTAGAGTGGGAAACTCTGTGGTGGACATTGGAGAAGGGGTGTGAGTCCCAACATGGACACATACAGTGGATCATTAATATTGTAGCTGTCTTGCTTTTTAAATGTTTTTAGTGTTACATGTCACTGTTTGGCTTGTTTTGTTTAATAAACTAATTTTTTATTTAACTCGGTGATCCCAATTTTTCAGAACACTTTCTTTCCCATATTCATTGGATAGCTTTTTAGTGTGTTATTGGCTGATCCCTTATTTTTTTGCAGTGCCCTCAGTTTTTGTTGTTTTCTATTTGTAATAAGGAAATGATATTGTGAGCCTCATCGTAATACTACATTTTGTGCAATTATCTCTATTAATATAAATAATGCTCCCCATTTAATGTCTATTACAATATTTTTTGGACTATAAGATGCACTTTTTTCCCCCAAAGATATGGGGAAAAATGGGGGTGCATCTTATTGTCAGAATATACAGTTAGGTCCATATATATTTGGACAGAGACAACATTTTTCTAATTTTGATTATAGAAATTACCACAATGAATTTAAAAAAAAAACAATTCAGATGCAGTTGAAGTTCAGACTTTCTGCTTTCATTTGAGGGTATCCACATTTAAATTGGATGAAGGGTTTAGGAGTTTCAGCTCCTTAACATGTGCCACCCAGTTTTTAAAGGGACCAAAAGTAATTGGACAGATTCAATAATTTTTTTAAAGATGTTAATTTCTAGTACTTGGTTGAAAACCCTTTGTTGGCAAAGACTGCCTGAAGTCTTGAACTCATGGACCTCACCAGACGCTGTGTTTCCTCCTTTTTGATGCTCTGCCAGGCCTTCACTGTGGTGGTTTTCAGTTGCTGTTTGTTTGTGGGCCTTTCTGTCTGAAGTTTAGTCTTTAATAAGTGAAATGCATGCTCAATTGGGTTGAGATCAGGTGACTGACTTGGCCTTTCAAGAATATTCCACTTCTTTGCTTTAATAAACGGCTGGGTTGCTTTGGCTTTATGTTAAACTATAACATCATATGTCCAGTTCAACATGAAAACATAAATAATTTGGTGAAAGTACTGTAATAATATGTAAATTGCAGTTCATCTTGTTTGTAACAAATCCACTATAAAAGATTTATATTTATAATGTCTACTATTGGTAAATGTCGGCTGTATGGTTAGATATTATTTTTTCCACATAAAGCTCAGTTTATCCTGTTTGTGCATTTGTGTCAGTGTATATCCTGAGCTGAGGTCATCAGGTGTGGAGGGAGCTCAACACCTGAATGGTAGATACCAGCTGTGTTACATAGCCAGCATCTATCATTAAAGGTACTATCACACATAACGATTTTGTTAACGATATCATTGCTTTTTGTGACGTAGCAACGATATCGTTAACAAAATCGTTATGCGTGACAGCGACCAACGATCAGGCCCTTGCTGGGAGATCGTTGGTCGCTGGGGAAAGTCCAGGACTTTATTTCGTCGCTGGATCTCCCGCTGACATCGCTGAATCGGCGTGTGTGATGCCGATTCAGCGATGTCTTCACTGGTAACCAGGGTAAATATTGGGTTACTAAGCGCAGGGCCGCGCTTAGTAACCCAATGTTTACCCTGGTTACCATTGTAAAAGTAAAAAAAAAAACACTACATACTTACATTCCTGTTACGTTCCCCCGGCGTCAGCTTCCCTGCGTCCCCCAGTGTCAGCGCCGGCCGGACGTAAAGCAGAGCACAGCGGTGACGTCACCACTCTGCTTTCCGGCCAGCGCTTACACAGTGCAGGGAAGCTAAAGGCGAGGGACGCAACAGGAATGTAAGTATGTAGTGTTTTTTTTTACTTTTACAATGGTAACCAGGGTAAACATCGGGTTACAAAGCGCGGCTCTGCGCTTAGTAACCCGATGATTACCCTGGTTACCCGGGGACTTCGGGATCGTTGGTTGCTGGAGAGCTGTCTGTGTGACAGCTCTCCAGCGACCAAACAGCGATGCTGCAGCGATTGGCATCGTCGTCTAGATCGCTGCAGCGTCGCTAAATGTGACGGTACCTTAACCCGACAATTGCCACATCTGTAAAGGACGAGGCTGACAAATTATAAAATTAATTAACCCATATGGTAAATACATAACAGAATGAAAAAAAGTCAGAATTGCTTTTTTTAGTCACCATACCTCCCTAAAAATATATAAAAAAAAGCAATCATAACCTTGTATGTGCCTCAAAATAGTATCAATAAAAACATCAGCTCACCATATAAAAAACAAGCCCTCACGCAGTTTCATTAACAAAAAAATAAAAATGTTACAGATATTGTAAAATGGCGGCATAAATCCAATTTGTTTTACTATCAGTAGATCACTTTAAAAAATTAATTAATTAATTAAAAAAGCTACACGTAATCATACTGACCTTGAGAATCATGTTTCCAGGTAATTATAATTTTTTAAGAAATTGGATTTTTCCACCATTTCACCCAATAAGGAATATTTTGAGATGTCATTCATAACTACAATTTATTATGCCGATAACAGGCCCCCCTATGTCTATGTTGGCAAAACATAAAAAAAAAGTTATAACTATGTAGAAGAAGAGGAATAAGCAAAAGCACAAAAATGAAAAATTGCACAGTTCGGAAGGGTATAAACATGCATCAAGTTTAAGACATACAATAGTGGCAAACCTATGTTCGATATATGGGCCTTTATATTTATGCTATGGCAGACTCTCTGAGTAGGGAGATAGATGAATAATCAATGAGATATTTGTAAATGTTTTTGGAACTGAGTACTAAATATTTATAGCCTACCGGCAAAACCTGCGCCCTTCAATACGTCCATGGATTTTTTTTCCATATACAGTGGGGCAAAAAAGTATTTAGTCAGTCAGCAATAGTGCAAGTTCCACCACTTAAAAAGATGAGAGGCGTCTGTAATTTACATCATAGGTAGACCTCAACTATGGGAGACAAACTGAGGAAAAAAAATCCAGAAAATCACATTGTCTGTTTTTTTAACATTTTATTTGCATATTATGGTGGAAAATAAGTATTTGGTCAGAAACAAAATTTCATCTCAATACTTTGTAATATATCCTTTGTTGGCAATGACAGAGGTCAAACGTTTTCTGTAAGTCTTCACAAGGTTGCCACACACTGTTGTTGATATGTTGGCCCATTCCTCCATGCAGATCTCCTCTAGAGCAGTGATGTTTTTGGCTTTTCGCTTGACAACACGGACTTTCAACTCCCTCCAAAGGTTTTCTATAGGGTTGAGATCTGGAGACTGGCTAGGCCACTCCAGGATCTTGAAATGCTTCTTACGAAGTCACTCCTTCGTTGCCCTGGCGGTGTGCTTTGGATCATTGTCATGTTGAAAGACCCAGCCACGTTTCATATTCAATGCCCTTGCTGATGGAAGGAGGTTTGCACTCAAAATCTCACGATACATGGCCCCATTCATTCTTTCATGTACCCGGATCAGTCGTCCTGGCCCCTTTGCAGAGAAACAGTCCCAAAGTATGATGTTTCCACCACCATGCTTTACAGTAGGTATGGTGTTTGATGGATGCAACTCAGTATTCTTTTTCCTCCAAACACGACAAGTTGTGTTTCTACCAAACAGTTCCAGTTTAGTTTCATCAGACCATAGGACATTCTCCCAAAACTCCTCTGGATCATCCAAATGCTCTCTAGCAAACTTCAGACGGGCCCGGACATGTACTGGCTTAAGCAGTGGGACACGTCTGGCACTGCAGGATCTGAGTCCATGGTGGCGTAGTGTGTTACTTATGGTAGGCCTTGTTACATTGGTCCCAGCTCTCTGCAGTTCATTCACTAGGTCCCCCCGCGTGGTTCTGGGATTTTTGCTCACCGTTCTTGCGATCATTCTGACCCCACGGGGTGGGATTTTGCGTGGAGCCCCAGATCGAGGGAGATTATCAGTGGTCTTGTATGTCTTCCATTTTCTAATTATTGCTCCCACTGTTGATTTCTTCACTCCAAGCTGGTTGGCTATTGCAGATTCAGTCTTCCCAGCCTGGTGCAGGGCTACAATTTTGTTTCTGGTGTCCTTTGACAGCTCTTTGGTCTTCACCATAGTGGAGTTTGGAGTCAGACTGTTTGAGGGTGTGCACAGGTGTCTTTTTATACTGATAACAAGTTTAAACAGGTGCCATTACTACAGGTAATGAGTGGAGGAAAGAGGAGACTCTTAAAGAAGAAGTTACAGGTCTGTGAGAGCCAGAAATCTTGATTGTTTGTTTCTGACCAAATACTTATTTTCCACCATAAAATGCAAAAAAAATGATAAAAAAACAGACAATGTGATTTTCTGGATTTTTTTTTCTCAGTTTGTCTCCCATAGTTGAGGTCTACCTATGATGTAAATTACAGACGCCTCACATCTTTTTAAGTGGTGGAACTTGCACTATTGCTGACTGACTAAATACTTTTTTGCCCCACTGTACATAGGTATACAAATGATTTAAAGGAATTACAGATGGAATGGTAATGATGCTCTCTAATGGGAGAGGGCACCGCCCCTTCACTCTGACAGCATTAGTGCTTTGTATTGGATTCATTTTTGGCAGTACCAAGGTTCTGACTGATGTTTTTTGAAAGACAAGAAGAGAATTGTCACAGACTCCCAGTTTTATGCCGAAAGTGTAGACAATACAGAATATCCCTTCCATGAGACTAACTATACACTGAGAGCAGAGGGATTATGGAGCAAAAGAATTTTCCAGCTGTTCTTTGTGTTACATATGCCCACCCTCACTACTGATGTATATCTCTTTGCTTTTTACATAATTCCTCTGACGGTTTCTGTGAATATATTGATATCACCACAGTCCTACTTTTTGTCCTTACAGTGAAGGACTTTTGATCTCTTTTTAGCTCATCTTGTGTCAATTGCATAATACAAACTGACTGGGCTTTCCCTAAGCTCAATACCATAGAGGCTATTGATCCATATTTTGCATTAATGATTTATTGCAAGATCAAAACAGGCATTCAATATGCTCCATGGATTTAGCTGTTTCCATGTTTGCATGAATCCATTGTGCCAGAAACACTAATACCAATTACTGTTGCTCAAAAGTGGTAACAAAAGGTGATTACTGCTGCCATACAAAAATCTGATTAAAAAAAGCACAGAATCCTCTCAGAAAAAAAGATATTCTACAGTTTTCATCAATTGTTCCATCTAGCTGTTTGTGGATAATGCAATATAGTGACATGCAGAAATACATATCAGGAGGTTATGAATGATACATGGAGATGTATCCCACCAAGACTTAGTAGCTGCTAGCCCATGTTTGTTACGAGCTGGTTGACCATTGCTGTGCATTGTGTACTCTACATAGTTAGCACAAGGAATAAGTCTTCCTGAATAGAATTTACCAAAAGGGGTCAGGCTGTTTCACCTGAGCCTCTTACATAGTGGTGACTGGTGAGACATTGTGCCACAATACTGCTAGGTGTGGGTATAAGTAAATGTACATCTAAAAAATATATTTTTTGGTAATAAGTGAGTATGGTAGGGAGACCTGCCACAAAGAGGTAAACTGCTGGGTTGAGTGATATCTGTGAGTGGAGGAGAATCTGTGAGATGCTGTAAGCAATAAGGTCCCAAAGTAAACTGGTGCAAATTAATAAAAGGCTCTATGAATTCACAGAAACAATGCAAATGCACAGTAAGACCTCAGGAGCACTACTTAAGGAAGCCATATGGTTGGGTGAGTCCATCGACTGTAGTCTATAGGTAGGCAGAAGCTGAGTTATATTGAGCTGAGAAACCTATCAGTTACCATTACTGATGAGCGAGTGTACTCGTTGCTCGGGTTTTCTCAAGCGCAGTCGGGTGACCTCCGAGTATTTATGACTGCTCGGAGATTTAGTTTTCATCATGGCAGCTGAATGATTTACAGCTACTAGCCTGCTTGATTACAGGAAAAGAAAATCTCTCACCGTGTGCTTGAATGCACACTGAACACACCCCGACGCACGTTTCGCCGCTGTCAGCCTTGCTTTCTCAAAGGGAGGTATGGCTTGACTCAGCTTGAGGACCTTAAGTATCCATGGATACTGGTCACATGGGTATCACATGACCCAGCCAAATCATCTGAAGGACCTTAGGTATCCATTGATATTAGTCACATGGGTATCACATGACCCAGCCAACTCATGGCTGCGTAAATATGGTGCATGCGTGCGCCACCACCCGTGACACACCACCCCCGCCCGGTCGCATCTTAACGCACACATGAGCGGGTGCCAAAGCGAACCCAGTCGTGCACGCAGCGGGACAGTGCCGGACAAAGGGGGGCAGCCACAAGCGACCAGCACACGCACGCGTACTACAGCCATGGTAGGCACATCTTATAACCAGTAATATAATGAGACAATATGTCCTCAAAAGCAGATTACAATGCAAAATGAATAATCAAAACAGTGATACAGCACATAAAGATTATTTTCCGTCTATGCATCAACAGAACATAATAGTTCATTCCTCATTTCATGGCATAATTCTTCATGTGCACATTAAGAATGATGCAGTCCCAAAAAGAAAAACTGTAATGAATGAAATGATCCAATAAGACCCTACGGTATGTGAAACATATCAAAAGACAAAAAAGTTTTTAAAATCAAGCACACACAAATCAGTATAAAAATACAAATGAGAAGGGTCATCAAAGGTCCTTAAAATTCCTAGATATTAATATCATAAGAAGGGGCCAAAGTTCAGGGACTCATTAAGGCCGGCAGGTTTCATGGTCCCCAACGTCACAATCCACTTCAACTCCTGTTGTGCTAAGAGTTTTTTGATGCTTCCCCCTCTAATTCCAACATGTACCACATCTATTACCCTGACCTTAAAATCTTTTGGATTGCAATTGTGGGCCAACCAAAAATGTCTTGGGATGGTCTTAAGAGTCGACATATCTTCCACCTTTTGCCTTCGTCAGCAAAAGAGCCGAAATGCACGTTGGGGAGGACGCCATCCAGGAGCCCGGGATCCATAGATCGATTGTGAGTGAACATTTATACTGGTATCCAATCCTTCCTCCTTTACTATTATCTCCTATTGTCTTCCCTACATTACTATTATTTTTTGTCACTTTGTGATCAGGTATCACACCTAAATGTTTTGTATGTGTTGATTAATGGTGGTTTTATGATTCTGACAGACACTTGTTATTTCACATAGTTTATACGTTTTTGGAGGTTTATACTCACTTTATTTATGCTGTTTTATAATTGATTGTTTATCAGTGAGACATAATGGTCTGATATCTTACTGCTCACTCACATTACTGAGTGTGATCCCTTAATATTTTCTCACAATTCTGTGGTGTATATAATTACAATACCTGCCTCCTGGATATACGTCCCCGTTTTCTTATGAATACAATATTTTTATACCATGTAGATTAAGGCACTGTGACCTACAAGCTATATTTGCACTGGTTTCTTTTTCCCTATAAATTGTTGTTTTTACCTGAAATTTTATACATATAAAAGTTATTTTATACTGGACATATGATCGGTTTTGTGGTTCTCTTTCGCTTTTAATATCTATAAGACAGACTGAAATGTCTTTAGCGAAGCACAATTTCTGTGTCAAGTTCAAGTTAAGTTAATTATTTATTCGGTTGGTGGTAGTGTGTGCGCTTGTGGGCAAATGGTCTTCTTACAGAGACAGTGTTCAAGAGCATTATAATTAGTCACAAACGGCTTGGAACCACATGGGAGTGAGGGAACATAGGTGGCATAAAGTGTTGGGTAGATTGCATGCTTGTAAGTATGCAGCCGAGGGTGGTTTTGGAAGTGATTCCATGAATTCTTATGGCTTAGCTACTTCAAGGACCCATGTAGACAATTGGCTCTCATAGAAAAGTGGTATGTCTAGGATGGATAGGCTGTGGCAGAGGGAGAGAAGAGTGGCACAGAATGTTTAGGCAAGAGCTTTTATATCACTGACTGAGAAGGGGAACATGGTCTGCTATCTGCGAAGACAACTCGAAGTGTACAACTGTTCATCTGGTAAATGTTAAGTAACCCACCAAGTATTCATATAAACTCCAGACATTATAAGCTGCTTAAAGCTAAACTAACTACTGTAACAGTTTTCCTAAACCTTTATCTTCTTCCAAAAGAAGAAATATCATATCATATTACAGAAATTTTTACAGAAAAAAAATCTCTTACTGTACTTAAAATTAATCATGTCCACCCACTCTGAATTTACTGATAAACTCTGTCCACAAAATTCCTTTCGCTTCAGATACAGATTGTTATGGAAAACGTACACATCCTTTAACCCCTTTACCCCCAAGGGTGGTTTGCACGTTATGGACCGGGTCAATTTTTACAATTCTGACCACTGTCCCTTTATGAGGTTATAACTCTGGAACGCTTCAACGGATCCCGGTGATTCTGACATTGTTTTCTCGTGACATATTGTACTTCATGATAGTGGTAAAATTTCTTTG
This sequence comes from Ranitomeya imitator, assembly GCF_032444005.1. Taxonomy (NCBI): domain Eukaryota; kingdom Metazoa; phylum Chordata; class Amphibia; order Anura; family Dendrobatidae; genus Ranitomeya; species Ranitomeya imitator. The sequence continues at coordinate 442,737,280 of NC_091287.1, forward strand.
ATATTACCTGCGTTTATTTGTGAAAAAAACGGAAATTTGGCGAAAATTTTGAAAATTTCGCAATTTTCCAACTTTGAATTTTTATGCAATTAAATCACAGAGATATGTCACACAAAATACTTAATAAGTAACATTTCCCACATGTCTACTTTACATCAGCACAATTTTGGAACCAAAAATTTTTTTTTGTTAGGGAGTTATAAGGGTTAAAAGTTGACCAGCAATTTCTCATTTTTACAACACCATTTTATTTTAGGGACCACATCTCATTTGAAGTCATTTTGAGGGGTCTATATGATAGAAAATACCCAAGTGTGACACCATTCTAAAAACTGCACCCCTCAAGGTTCTCAAAACCACATTCAAGAAGTTTATTAACCCTTCAGGTGCTTCACAGGAATTTTTGGAATGTTTAAATAAAAATTAACATTTAACTTTTTTTCACAAAAAATTTACTTCAGCTCCAATTTGTTTTATTTTGCCAAGGGTAACAGGAGAAAATGGACCCCAAAAGTTGTTGTACAATTTGTCCTGAGTACGCTGATACCCCATATGTGGGGGTAAACCACAGTTTGTGCGCATGGCAGAGCTCGGAAGGGAAGGAGCGCCATTTGACTTTTCAATGCAAAGTTGACTGGAATTGAGATGGGACGCCATGTTGCGTTTGGAGAGCCACTGATGTGCCTAAACATTGAAACCCCCCACAAGTGACACCATTTTGGAAAGTAGACCCCCTAAGGAACTTATCTAGAGGTGTGGTGAGCACTTTGACCCACCAAGTGCTTCACAGAAGTTAATAATGCAGAACCGTAAAAATAAAAAATCATTTTTTTTCACAAACATTATCTTTTCGCCCCAAATTTTTTATTTTCCCAATGGTAAGAGAAGAAATTGGACCACAAAAGTTGTGGCACAATTTGTCCTGAGTACTCTGATACCCCATATGTGGGGGTAAACCATTGTTTGGGCGCATGGGAGAGCTCGGAAGGGAAGGAGCGCCGTTTGACCTTTCAATGCAAAATTGACAGGAATTGAGATGAGACGCCATGTTGCGTTTGGAGAGCCACTGATGTGCCTAAACATTGAAACCCCCCACAAGTGACACCATTTTGGAAAGTAGACCCCCTAAGGAACTTATCTAGAGGTGTGGTGAGCACTTTGACCCACCAAGTGCTTCACAGAAGTTTATAATGCAGAACCGTAAAAATAAGAAATCATTTTTTTTTCACAAAAATTATCTTTTCGCCCCCAATTTTTTATTTTCCCAATGGTAAGAGAAGAAATTGGACCACAAAAGTTGTGGCACAATTTGTCCTGAGTACTCTGATACCCCATATGTGGGGGTAAACCATTGTTTGGGCGCATGGGAGAGCTCGGAAGGGAAGGAGCGCCGTTTGACCTTTCAATGCAAAATTGACAGGAATTGAGATTGGACGCCATGTTGCGTTTGGAGAGCCACTGATGTACCTAAACATTGAAACCCCCCACAAGTGACACCATTTTGAAAAGTAGACCCCCTAAGGAACTTATCTAGATGTGTGGTGAGCACTTTGACCCAATAAGAGCTTCACAGAAGTTTATAATGCAGAGCCGTAAAAATAAAACAAAATTTTTTTCCCACAAAAATAATTTTTTAGCCCCCAGTTTTGTATTTTCCTGAGGGTAACAGGAGAAATTGGACCCCAAAAGTTGTTGTGCAATTTGTCCTGAGTGCGCTGATACCCTATATGTGGGGGAGAACCAGCGTTTGGGCGCATGGGAGGGCTCGGAAGGGAAGGAGAGCCATTTGGAATACAGACTTAGATGGAATGGTCTGCAGGCGTCACATTGTGTTTGCAGAGCCCCTAATGTACCTAAACAGTAGAAACCCCCCACAAGTGACCCCATATTGGAAACTAGACCCCCCAAGGAACTTATTTAGATGTGTTATGAGAACTTTGAGTCCCCAAGTATTTCACTACAGTTTATAACGCAGAGCCGTGAAAATAAAATAAAAAATTTCCCCTCAAAATTATTTTTTAGCCCCCAGTTTTGTATTTTCTCGAGGGTAAAAGGAGAAATTGGACCCCAAAAGTTGTTGTCCAATTTGTCCTGAGTGCGTTGATACCCCATATGTGGGGTGAACCAGCGTTTGGGCGCATGGGAGGGCTCGGAAGGGAAGGAGCGCCATTTGGAATGCAGACTTAAATGGAATGGTCTGCAGGCGTCACATTGCGTTTGCAGAGCCCCTAATATACCTAAACAGTAGAAACCCCCACAAGTGACCCCATGTTGGAAACTAGACCCCCCCACGAACTTATCTAGATGTGTTGTGAGAACTTTGAGCCCCCAAGTGTTTCACTACAGTTTATAACGCAGAGCCGTGAAAATAAAAAATCTCTTTTTTTCCCACAAAAATTATTTTTTAGCCCCCAGTTTTGTATTTTCCCAAGGGTAACAGGAGAAATTGGACCCCAAAAGTTTTTGTCCAATTTGTCCTGAGTACGCTGATACCCCATATGTTGGGGTAAACTCCTGTTTGGGCACACGGGAGAGCTCGGAAGGGAAGGAGCACTGTTTTACTTTTTCAATGCAGAATTGGATGGAATTGAGATCGGTCGCCATGTCGCGTTTGGAGATCCCCCTGATGTGCCTAAATAGTGGAAACCCCCCAATTATAACTGAAACCCTAATCCAAACACACCCCTAACCCTAATCCCAACGGTAACCCTAACCACACCTCTAACCCAGACACACCCCTAATCCTAATCCCAATCGCAAATGTAATCCAAACCCTAACCCTAACTTTAGCCCCAACCCTAACTGTAGCCTTAACCCTAACCCTAGCCCTTACCCTAGCCCTAACCCTAGCCCCAACCCTAACCCTAACCCTAGCCCTAGCCCTAACCCTAACCCTAATCCCAACCCTAACCCTAGCCCTAACCCTAGCCCTAACCCTAGCCCTAACCCTAGCCCTAGCCCTAACCCTAACCCTAGCCCTAACCCTAGCCCTAACCCTAGCCCTAATCCTAGCCCTAACCCTAGCCCTAGCCCTAACCCTAGCCCTAGCCCTAGCCCTAACCCTAACCCTAGCCCTAACCCTAGCCCTAACCCTAGCCCTAACCCTAGCCCTAGCCCTAACCCTAACCCTAACCCTAGCCCTAGCCCTAACCCTAACCCTAGCCCTAACCCTAATGGGAAAATGGAAATAAATACATTTTTTTCATTTACTTTTATAGTGGGTTTTTTAGCGGATTTTTATGATTGGCAGCCGTCACACACTGAAAGACGCTTTTTATTGCAAAAAATATTTTTTGCGTTACCACATTTTGAGAGCTATAATTTTTCCATATTTGAGTCCACAGAGTCATGTGAGGTCTTGTTTTTTGCGGGACGAGTTGACGTTTTTATTGGTAACATTTTCGGGCACGTGACATTTTTTGATCGCTTTTTATTCCGATTTTTGTGAGGCAGAATGACCAAAAACCAGCTATTCATGAATTTCTTTTGGGGGAGGCGTTTATACCGTTCCGCGTTTGGTAAAATTGATAAAGCAGTTTTATTCTTCAGGTCAGTACGATTACAGCGATACCTCATTTATATCATTTTTTTATGGTTTGGCGCTTTTATACGATAAAAACTATTTTATAGAAAAAAATAATTATTTTTGCATCGCTTTATTCTCAGGACTATAACTTTTTTATTTTTTTGCTGATGATGCTGTATGGCGGCTCTTTTTTTGCGGGACAATATGACGCTTTCAGCGGTACCATGGTTATTTATATCCGTCTTTTTGATCGCGTGTTATTCCACTTTATGTTTGGCGGTATGATAATAAAGCGTTGTTTTTTGCCTCGTTTTTTTTTTTTTTTTCTTACGGTGTTTACTGAAGGGGTTAACTAGTGGGCCAGTTTTATAGGTCGGGTCGTTACGGACGCGGAGATACTAAATATGTGTACTTTTATTGTTTTGTTTTTTTTATTTAGATAAAGAAATGTATTTATGGGAATAATATATATATTTTTTTTTCATTATTTAGGATTTTTTTTTTTTTTTTTTTTTTACACACTTGGAAATTTTTTTTTTTACTTTTTTACTTTGCCCCAGGGGGGGACAATACAGATCGGTGATCTGCCAGTTTGCACAGCACTCTGACAGATCACCGATCTGTCTGAGAGCAGTGCAGCGTTACCAAGTGCCTGTTCTGAGCAGGCACTTGGTAAGCCACCTCCCTCCCTGCAGGACCCGGATCCGCGGCCATTTTGGATCCGGGACTTACTGCAGGGAGGGAGGTAGGAGACCCCCGGAGCAACGCGATCACATCGCGTTGCTGCGGGGGTCTCAGGGAAGCCCGCAGGGAGCCCCCTCCCTGCGCGATGCTTCCCTGCACCGCCGGCACATCGCGATCATCTTTGATCGCGGTGTGCCGGGGGTTAATGTGCCGGGGGCGGTCCGTGACAGCTCCTGGCACATAGTGCCGGATGTCAGCTGCGATAAGCAGCTGACACCCGGCCGCGATCGGCGGCGCTCCCCCCGTGAGCGCGGCCGATCGCGCTGGACGTAATATTCCGTCCTTGGGAATTAAGGCCCACCCCACATGGACGGAATATTACGTCCAATGGCAGAAAGGGGTTAAAGAGTAATTTTTTCTTTACATTGCCCTACATAAAGACATAAATATTTTTCTCGATTGGTTCCAAATTCAACTCCATGTGAGGTTTTCTTTTACCAGACCTTTTGAGACCTGATATATTAGAAGTATATTATTTTTTTTTAATCATGTCCAAATAAACTTTTTTAAATTTTAATTGGTCGGTGTGTCGGAAACATATCCTTTCCTTTTCCTATGTTTGCTGAATGCACCAGCAGGATCGGTACCCACCAAACACATGCTAGCAAACTTGCTTGTATTCCATCTGGATACTACTCACGTAGAGACTCCCTGTCTGTTTTTCCTGTCTCAGGTCATTTTCTAACATTCTTGACCAGACTCATTTTCAATTTTTTGCATAAATGTGGTTTAACCTCTTACTGTTTAAGCCTGTTTTTCTCTTTCCAATAAGGTCATATTGTCAAATCTGACATGTCACTTTATGCTGTAATAACTGTAATGTTTCCACGAAATTCAGTGATTCTGATTTTGTTTGTTTGTGGCACATTGTACTTTGTGTCAGTGGTACATTTAGATCATCTTGATTTGCATTAATATTTGAACATATCTTAAATTTGACAAAGTGTACCACATATCTACTTGATATCAATATCGTTATTTTAATTATTTTTTGTTAGGATGTTAGATATGTTTGATTTTTCATTTTCATTTTCAATAAATTTTACAAAACCTGTATTTTTATTGATCACTTTACTTTTGAAGTGTGTTTGAGGGGCCTACGCTCCCTGACAGAAGTTATGTCGCTTATCCATGTTATGTAAATAAAAGCTTATAACATGACGTTAATTTCATCCATTGGCTGTATAAATTATTCTTTTGAAAGCTGAAACCCCACAAAATGTGGTTTAGGTTAAAAAAATAAATTAATATGTGAGGTTTTCTTTTACCAGACCTTTTAAGACCTGATATATTAGAAGTATATTATTTTGCTACACCATTTGGCCAGCAATGAATCCCCTATTACTCTAGTTCAGTGTTCCCCAAGTCCGGTCCTCAAGAGCCACCAACAGGTCATGTTTTGAGGATTTCCTTAGTATTGCACAGGTCATCGAATGCTTGCCTGTCCAGGTGATGCAATTATCACCTGTGACCTGTTGGTGGCTCTTGAGGACCGGACTTGGGGAACACTGCTCTAGTTAGTCATTTAAATTCTATAACCTTTTTACTCCCAATCGAGAAAATCAAGAAAAACCTGGATCACAGTTCGTGCCACAGTTCATGTCATTAAATCATATATTCATATAAACCCACTCTATAATTTTCAGGAACACGTAAAGGAAAATGAAAAAATAAATAGGCTCCAGGAAAAATGTAATGTAGCAGATTTCAGAGCATCATTTATTACTCTGGGTCCTATTATTAAACTGATAAATAACCCAGTTCTGTAAGTGAGTTCATCGTAATAATAAAAATGCTGTGCTGTGAGGAAGAACATTCTCGGAGTATCATCACAGCCATTCCAGCTCCATCCTCTATGTGCAACCTCCTGTGGTCCTGCTCTCTAATAAACTCTGTACTGTCAGCACCAATGAGTTTTTAAGCAATGTACTGATAAGAGTCAAAGTTTCCCGTGGTTCTGAGTTACTATAATGTCTCTTATCTTTCTCTAGTACTTTCAGATATCAGACTCTTTCCAGGGGTCTCAGTCTTCTCTGCAGGGCAGGTACAATTAGGGTTGTGATTAAACCTAGCTTTCTAGTCTGATAAAACTTGCCTAAATCATACTTCTTTGAATATTAATGATAACTTCTCTCTGTGCTCCCCATTATAAGCTTCTTATCATCAAATAACATATAAGAAAAAAAAACAAACTTATTAAAACACAGATTAAAATATAAAGACATATTACTTGTGATTCATAAAAATACTGTTTAGAGAATGTGCCTCGCAGCTTGCCGCTTTTGTTCGTTAACCAATTCAAGATCAGGTCATTTTCAAGGAAAAGGTAAGGATATGTTTCTGGCACACCAACCAGTTAAAATAAAAAAAGGTCATTTATTTATTATTGTCGGAATTTGTTGTAAAATCGTAGACCACAGGGGATCACATTTTTCTCTAGGTATTTTTTGAGGGTGTTATGATCCCACCAGGTCTGGTGTTCTTGGCTCGATAATTTTTCAAGCTGTTTCATTAGATCCCTTAGCTCAGTTGGTTCATCAGCAGTGGTGTGGTTGTTAGTAAAGGCTTGATAGGAATAGCTATGGAGGATATCACATAAGCTGCAGACACAGCCAGCATATTTGACCTCTTTAGGGGACCTCCCAGCCACTGCGGGACCCTTTTAACCATCCAGTACGGACTGAAACTAATACGGACTCTATGGAATCGCCTTTGTTTAGGACTTCTTGAGGGGACCCACTGGTTTCTTTTTCTTTATATAACGCCCCTGATGATGCTCCCCCATCGGAGTTGAAATGCGTAGGGAGAAGAGAGACATTTAGGGTAACACTTTGGTTGGTGGTCTCCCATAGCAGGGCACACTTGGGGCCTGTCCTTGTCAGGACAGGAGTTCTTCTAAGGGATCACAGGGAAGACAGTGGCAGTGTACCTTCCCTACCCTTGGCCCTTTACATCTGGAACCACCACCCTCATGGACTTTGAGGGGTCCCTTCTATATGTCCGTCAAAATTGGTAAGACCGATCCAATTTTTTTATCTCGAGCACTGGTTCACTTGAGCACGTTTGTATTGTTTTTGTATGTGTTGTGTTAGGATCCGAATTTTTTATCTATATATGTATTAAAGGTTATATTTTAAATTAGTGGATATCCTCCATAGCTATTCCTACAATTTTCCTGAGGGTATAGACAGGGCTGGTTTCTATACAGGCCTTAGCTATTTCTTTAAAGGCTTGATAGACAGGGGCTACAATAACCTGCAGGTTAAAAACACTTTAAAAACTTTATTAAGACCCTCTTTATCTAATAAAACTGATTTTTCTCTCCCTCAAGAGAATTGATCCTCTATCACTTTTTCGACTCCTTACAGCCCACAGTTCAAACAAATAGAAGACATTATCTGCAAGTACTTACCTATTGTAAATCAGAACGACACACTGCACAATATAATTGATGGTGGCTATAGAGGTGTTGCCAGGCGAGACTCTTATTGTCACCTAGGTTTCCCAGATGTTCTGATTCCACCTCTAATTGGTTAACAGCAAAAGGCTTCAACAAGTGTGGCGGCACCAGGTGTAATGTATGCCCCTTTGCGTTGGACCGCGAAAAAAGCATTTTTAATATCCCCCACGATAAATCATCAGATATTCACTTTTATTAATTGCGATACCAAGTATGTGGCGTACTGCATCCAGTGCTCTTCGTGCCAATTTAGATATATCAGTCGCATGATCCGTAAATTTAAAGAGAGGTTCGCCGAACATATCGCTAATATCAGCGCCAACAATTGCTCCTACTCTGGATCAACAAAACATTTTGTTTCGATCCATAAGGGTGACCTCACTAATTTTACATGATATGCCAGGGGACTGACATAAACAGTCATTGATGAGGGAATCTTATTGGATATTGCGCCTAGATACGAAATTCCCCAAGGGAATGAATTATAAAAACGATTTGTTCTATTTCTATTAATTCTATTAACAATTTAACGTCCAGTCCTCATTTGTTTTGTGTTACAGCTGCTGCATTTCATTAATCAATTATTTTTCTTTGCTCTGATTGGTGCTTATTCCTTACTTATTTTTGGCTGTATGTTCTCACTATATCTTTTGACTAAGGGTGCACTGTTGTGGCAGAAACGCGTAAGGTTGTTTTTATTGTTTTATTTTTAATCATGTCCAAATAAACTTTTTTTAATTTTAATTGGTCGGTGTGCCGGAAACATAGCCTTTCCTTTTCCTATGTTTGCTGAATGCACCAGCAGGATCGGTACCCACCAAACACATGCTAGCAAACTTGCTTGTATTCCATCTGGATACTACTCACGTAGAGACTCCCTGTCTGTTTTTCCTGCTTCAGGTCATTTTCTAACATTCTTGACCAGTCTCATTTTCAATTTTTTGCATACATCTGGTTTAACCTCTTACTGTTTAAGCCTGTTTTTCTCTTTCTAGTAAGGTCAAATTGTCAAATCTGACATGTCACTTTATGCTTTAATAACTCTGTAATGTTTCCACAAAATTCAGTGATTCCGATTTGTTTGTGTGGGGCACATTGTACTTTGTGTCAGTGGTACATTTAGATCACCTTGATTTGCATTAATATTTGAACATATCTTAAATTTGACAAAATGTACCACATATCTACTTGATATTAATATTGTTTTTTTAATTATTTTTTGTTAGGATGTTAGATATGTTAGATTTTTTATTTTTATTTTCAATGAGATTTACAAAACCTGCATTTTTATTGATCACTTTACTTTTGAAGTGTATTTGAGGGGCCTACACTCCCTGACAGAAGTTATGTCACTTATCCATGTTATGTAAATAAAAGCTTATAACATGACGTTAATTTCAACCATTAGTTGTATAAATTATTCTTTTGAAAGCTGAAACCCTGCGAAATGTGGTTTAGGTTAAGAAAATAAATTGGCATCAATGCAGAAATATTGATCAGTTAATGGACACAGAATGGTCAGATTTTGGCAAGATAAAAGTTTTGTCGCCTGGTCATATAATGCGCCCAATCCTAGTTTATATCCTCACCTGTGCTCAGTAAATGATCGGTTAATTAGTGTGTGTATAAAAAGAAACCCAGCACCCCAGACCTTCACTTGAACTGCAACTTGAGCTCTGACAACATGCCAAAAATCCACCCCGCAACCAAAGTCTGGATTATCAAGAGGCTGAAGACCAGATCCACTGCAGAGGTGGCTGGCACCTTTAATGTGCCTCAGTGTCAAGTACAAAGATTTAAAAAAAGATTTGTAGAGACTGGAAATGTGTTTGACAAGCCCAGGTCCAGCAGACCCCGCAAGACAACTGCTCAGGAGGAATGTTTGTTGGTTAGAAAATAATCCAAAGCAAGTCTCTCTTCCACTGCAGCAGAGCTCCAAACAGGCCTGGTAACCTCAAGTCCCTTTGTCAACCAGCACAGTTTGTAGGATTCTGTCTGGAAATGGCCTCCATGGTTGAATCAGTGCCCAGAAGCCAACACTAAACAAAAGGTAAATAAAAAAACATGTGGCATTTGCAAAGTCCCACAGCCTGCTAAACAGATGGACACTGGATAAGTGGCAGAAGGTGGATTTCTCTGATGAATCTTCAGTAGAATTACACCACAGCAGCCACAAATACTGCAGGAGACCTACTGGAGCCCGTATGGATCCAAAGTACACCCAGAAAACAGTTACATTTGGTGGTGGAAAGATCATGGTCTGGGGTTACATTCGGTATGGGGATGTGCAAAACATTTGCAAGGTGGAAGGCAATATCAATAGCCTAAAATATCAAGAAGTATTAGCTACCTCTTATATTCCAAATCATAAAAGGGGTCAAATTCTGCAGCTGGATGGTGCTCCATCTCATACATCCATCTCTACAACAAAGTTCCTCCAGGCAAAAAAGATCAAGGTGCTCAAGGACTGGCCAGCCCAGTCACCAGACATGAACATCATTGAGCATGTTTGGGGTAGGATGAAAGAGGAAGCTTGGAAGACAAAGCCAAAGAATCTAGATGAACTCTGGGAGGCATGTAAGACTGCACTGCATTCTTTGCTATTCCTGATGACTTCATTAATAAATTGTATGAATCATTGTTGAACCACATGGATGCAGTCCTTCAAGCTCATGGAAGTCACAAAAAATATTAAATATGACTCTAATAGCACCACAACTTCATTCACCAATGTTATGCAACATATATTTGTATTTTAAGTTAATTATTTGTTTGAATACCACATTACTTTCTGTGGGCGACAAAACTTTTGTCTTGCCAAAATCTGACCATTCTGTGTCCATTAACTGATCAATATTTTTGCATCAATGCCAATTTATTTTCTTAACCTAAACCACAATTCAGAGGGTTTCAGCTTTCAAAAAATATTTTATACAACCAATGGATGAATTTAACGTCAGGTTATAAGCTTTTATTTACATAACATGGATAAGCGACATAACTTCTGTCAGGGAGTGTAGAAGTCAGAAAACCCACAAACACAATGTTAGGACTGGCGGAACGCACCAAGACAGGTGACGAAGATGCGTTCGCAGTCCGGGGTCCACCGTGCAGGTGAGAACCTGCTGCTAGCAATTTGCAGACTCTATAGCGGTACACTAAAGTAAACACGCGTGGGTTAAACCTCACCCAGCGTGAGGAAAGCGATCCTGTTAATTCACAGGACCGCAATACCGCACTAGAGAGCGAGCAAGTGGCCAGCGGACTTAACCCCAGAAGGGATTGAAGCCCGATTAGGCCCTTGCTGGCACAACACCGCAACTGGGTGTGTAGAGAACCTTCAGAAATATAAGCGCACAAGTGCGCGAGCGATGCCGCACTAACGGACGCCACTAACCACCCAGACTTGGGTATGGAAAGCGCAAGGCAGGCGCACGGCGCCGTACTGGCAGGCACAGCTACAGGACGCTGTGATGTGTGTTTAGTGTAGTAGGCTAAGTCGGGCGCTAGATAGCAACCGTACACCTTCCGCGAACAGACATTCAATAGGGAAGGGGTAACCAAGAACGACTTGCACTCACACATACACACATATCAATTGTAAGACAATACTAGCGCATGGCCGTGCGGTCATGCGCAGTTTATATAGCTGCAGCACAGGAAATGGCTACAGAACTTTTGCCCTTCTAGGACCTGCCAAGAGGACCAATGGAATGTGCCGCAGAGCCTGAGCACATGACCCTCGATCTCCAACGGGAGATCTTGCCCTGGGCATGCTCAGTGTGTGCAGATAAGGACTTAGTCCCAGAGAAGTCCGCTCGCTGCTGACCAGAATAGGCTTCAAAGGCAGAAGCTGGAGAAGCAGCAATAACTCTTCTCACAGAGTCAGACTGAGCGAGACGCTGGGATCGACGTCCCTGCTGAGCAGACTCCACTGCGGCTGGAGGGGAATGGGAGACCGCAGCGGAGACGGATCGAGATTCCCCCTGTGCAGCAGAGGAAACTCGACTCCTAACATTACCCCCCCTCCTAGGGCCCCCCCCTCCTTGGGCCTCGCTACGCTCGAAGGCAGCAATGAGCTGTGGGGCCCGAATGTTTTCAGCAGGCTCCCAAGACCTGTCCTCTGGACCATAACCCTTCCAATCCACCAAATAAAACTTTTTGCCGCGTACCACCTTGCACCCCAAAATAGCGTTCACCTCGTAATCGTCCGTAGACGAACCCGATGTCCCGGCAGATGACTCGGAAAACCGGGACATGTATACGGGTTTCAAGAGGGACACATGAAAGGTGTCGGTGATACCCAAGCGTGGAGGAAGAGCCAGGCGGTAGACCACGGGATTAACCTGCTCGAGGACCTTGAATGGGCCCAAGTAGCGAGGAGCAAACTTAGTGGACTCAACTCGCAGCCTGATGTTACGGGCGGAGAGCCACACCAAGTCGCCAGGAGCAAAGGCCGGGGCAGGGCGCCGATGTGCATCGGCGGAGGACCTCATTCTCTCCTTCGAGGCCCGAATGGCATCCTGAGTGCGGTCCCAAATGTCCCGTGCCTCCACTGCCCAGTCTGCCACCCTGGAGTCAGCAGAGGACACGGGCATAGGCACAGGAACCCGCGGATGCTGGCCGTAATTAAGGAGGAAAGGAGTCTGACCGGTGGAATCGGCTACAGCGTTATTAAGGGCGAACTCTGCCCATGGTAATAAAGATGCCCAGTCATCCTGCCTGGCAGAAACAAAATGTCGCAGATATGTGACCAGAGTCTGATTGGCCCTCTCTACCAACCCATTCGTCTCGGGATGATATGCGGAAGAGAGATTTAACTCAATGCTGAGAAGACGACAAAGCTCTCTCCAGAACCGAGACGCAAACTGGGGACCCCGGTCACTGACAATTTTGTCTGGCATGCCGTGTAGGCGGAAGATGTGTCTTATGAACAACGCTGCCAAGGCCCGTGCAGAAGGTAACCGTGGGAGCGGCACCAAGTGCACCATTTTCGAGAAATGATCGGTAATTACCCAAATGACGGTACAGCCGCGAGACTTGGGCAAACCCACTACAAAGTCCATCCCGACCATCTCCCAGGGCCTGTCTGCCACCGGCAAGGGATAGAGTAACCCAGACGGTCGTTGTCGAGGAGACTTATTTTTGGCGCATGAGACACACGCCAGAACGTAATCCCTGACATCTCGCAGCATATGCGGCCACCAGTACGTCCTCGCCAGCAGCTCAGATGTCCTTTTAGTCCCAAAGTGTCCACCCACCCTGGAGGAATGAGCCCAAGAGAGAACCTCCGGTCGCAAATTTATGGGCACAAAAGTCTTGCCTGGAGGCACAGACTCAAGCGACACCGGAGCCACGGTTCTCAAGCTCTCAGAAGGAACAATAAGCCGAGGCTCTCCTTCCTCCTCCTCAGATGACACAACAGAGCGAGAAAGAGCATCAGCTCGAATGTTCTTCTCCCCAGCGACATAATGGAGGGTGAAGTGGAATCGGGAGAAAAATAAGGACCATCTGGCCTGGCGAGAATTTAGCCTCTGGGCTGTTTGCAAATATAGCAAATTTTTATGGTCTGTAAATACTTGAAAGGGAAAACGAGCCCCCTCCAAGAGATGTCTCCACTCAGAGAAAGCCAATTTCATCGCTAGCAACTCCCTGTCCCCGATGGAATAATTCCTCTCCGCTGGTGTGAAGGTCTTGGAGAAGAAAAAGCACGGATGCTTCCGACCTTGAGCATCCTTCTGGAAGAGGACTGCTCCAGCACCAACGGAAGAGGCATCCACCTCCATTATAAACGGCTTATCGACATCGGGACGATGTAGGATGGGAGCGCTAGCAAAATGAGACTTAGTAGAAGAAAAGGCCCTGGAGACCTCTTCAGACCACACTTTGGGATTTGCTCCCTTCTTGGTGAGGGCTACCAAGGGAGCTACCAAAGTTGAGAAATGGGGGATGAACTGGCGGTAATAATTAATGAACCCCATAAAGCGCTGCACCGCTTTAAGTGAATGGGGTTCTTGCCAGTCCATCACAGCCTGTAGTTTGGCAGGATCCATAGCCAATCCTTGGGCAGAGATGATATAGCCCAAGAAAGGTAAAGACTCCTGCTCAAACACACACTTCTCCAACTTTGCGTAAAGAGAGTTTGCCCGTAAGAGGTCGAAGACTCTGCCAACATCTCTCCGGTGGGAGTCAATATCTGGAGAGAAGATGAGAATATCATCCAGATAGACTACGACCGAGGTGGAAAGCATATCCCGGAAGATGTCGTTGACAAAGTCTTGGAAAACGGCTGGGGCATTACAGAGCCCGAAGGGCATCACCAGATACTCATAATGCCCATCTCTGGTGTTAAACGCCGTCTTCCATTCGTCCCCCTCACGAATGCGAATCAGGTTATAAGCTCCCCGCAGGTCTAATTTGGTAAATACCTTAGCTCCCCGTAGCCTATCAAAAAGCTCAGAAATCAGGGGCAGCGGGTACTTATTTTTAACGGTGATGGCGTTAAGACCCCTGTAGTCTATGCAAGGACGCAACTCTCCATTCTTCTTCTGTACGAAGAAGAACCCTGCCCCAGCTGGTGACACTGACTTCCTAATAAATCCTCTTGCCAAATTCTCCTGGATGTATTGGGACATAGCCTCCGTTTCCGGGAGAGAGAGGGGATAGACACGTCCCCGAGGAGGTTCTGCTCCAGGCAAGAGATCTATAGGACAGTCATAGGGACGGTGAGGCGGAAGGGTCTCCGCGGCTTTTTTGGAAAAGACGTCTGCATAAGACCAATAGTGTTTGGGGAGAGTAGAGAGATCTGCGGGTATCTCAGTGGTGGAAACCTGAACGCACTCTTTCACACATCTGCCCTTACAGGATTCACTCCAACCCAATATCCTCCCAGAGGTCCACTCAATATGTGGGGAGTGGAAACGAAGCCAGGGCATTCCCAGCAGAATCTCATCCATTCCCTCGGGAAGGACAAGAAGGGAAATAGTCTCCTGGTGGGATGGGGACATGGCTAACGTGAAAGGGACAGTCTGATGTGTGATCTGTAATGGAAGTGTCGACCCATTCACCACTCTCACGGTTACTGGTTTGGCTAGCATAGCCAGAGGTATTGCGTGGCGCTGAGCAAAAGCAGAAGACATAAAATTTCCCTCTGCTCCTGAATCCACACAAAGCTCTACTGTAAGAGTGGATGTGCCTAACAGGATTGTCCCTTTAAAGGACAATTTTGAGGAAAATGCCGCGGTGTCCAGTGAACCTCCTCCAATGGACACTAGACGCGATCGTTTTCCCGACCGCCGTGGACATTTATTAGCGAAATGTCCCGGTTGCTGGCAATTTTTACATAGCACAGGTACTCGAGCGGTCTGAGACCTAGATCCCGCTCGAGAAACCTCCATGGCCTCATGGGAGTCGGACGCCATAACAGGAGATTCTAGAGGTTTGGCAAAGATGGGAGCCAGCCGAAACCTCTGCCTACACTGGGTCCGCTCCAACCTCCGCTCGTTAAAACGGAGATCGATGCGGGTAGCTATAGTAATAAGCTCCTCCAGTGTGGCGGGAATCTCCCTGGTGGCCAAGGCGTCCTTCACATGATCTGCCAGTCCTTTCCAGAACACCGGAATAAGGACTTTATCCGGCCATTCCAGCTCAGAAGCTAGAGTCCGGAATAGGATGGCAAACTGGCTGACCATGGACGAAGCCTGAGTAATTGCCAACAATTGGAGCGCGGTATCGTGGGTGACACGAGGTCCCAGAAAGACCTGCCTCAGAGCGTCCAGGAAGATAGGAGCACTCTGCACCACACGATCACCACGTTCCCAAAGCGGCGTTGCCCACTCCAACGCCCTGCCCGACAAGAGAGATATAATGAATCCCACTTTCGCCCGTTCCGTAGGAAAACGTGCAGCCAGCAGCTCGAGATGTATGGAGCACTGGCTCACGAATCCCCGACATGGCTTACTGTCACCAGCAAACTTGTCTGGAAGCGGGAGACGGGATAAGGTCGGAGCAGGGGTGGCAGCGGACAAACTGGCTGCAGCTGCACTTGCAGCCTGAACAGCGACAGCAGTAACGTCCACAGCTGAGGTTGTGCGCTCGAGAGCCGCCAACCTACCCTCCAGCTGCTGGATGTACTGCTGTAGACGCTGACCGTCTGCCATTTACTAGCCAGACCCTGGCGCTAGTATTATGTTAGGACTGGCGGAACGCACCAAGACAGGTGACGAAGATGCGTTCGCAGTCCGGGGTCCACCGTGCAGGTGAGAACCTGCTGCTAGCAATTTGCAGACTCTATAGCGGTACACTAAAGTAAACACGCGTGGGTTAAACCTCACCCAGCGTGAGGAAAGCGATCCTGTTAATTCACAGGACCGCAATACCGCACTAGAGAGCGAGCAAGTGGCCAGCGGACTTAACCCCAGAAGGGATTGAAGCCCGATTAGGCCCTTGCTGGCACAACACCGCAACTGGGTGTGTAGAGAACCTTCAGAAATATAAGCGCACAAGTGCGCGAGCGATGCCGCACTAACGGACGCCACTAACCACCCAGACTTGGGTATGGAAAGCGCAAGGCAGGCGCACGGCGCCGTACTGGCAGGCACAGCTACAGGACGCTGTGATGTGTGTTTAGTGTAGTAGGCTAAGTCGGGCGCTAGATAGCAACCGTACACCTTCCGCGAACAGACATTCAATAGGGAAGGGGTAACCAAGAACGACTTGCACTCACACATACACACATATCAATTGTAAGACAATACTAGCGCATGGCCGTGCGGTCATGCGCAGTTTATATAGCTGCAGCACAGGAAATGGCTACAGAACTTTTGCCCTTCTAGGACCTGCCAAGAGGACCAATGGAATGTGCCGCAGAGCCTGAGCACATGACCCTCGATCTCCAACGGGAGATCTTGCCCTGGGCATGCTCAGTGTGTGCAGATAAGGACTTAGTCCCAGAGAAGTCCGCTCGCTGCTGACCAGAATAGGCTTCAAAGGCAGAAGCTGGAGAAGCAGCAATAACTCTTCTCACAGAGTCAGACTGAGCGAGACGCTGGGATCGACGTCCCTGCTGAGCAGACTCCACTGCGGCTGGAGGGGAATGGGAGACCGCAGCGGAGACGGATCGAGATTCCCCCTGTGCAGCAGAGGAAACTCGACTCCTAACACACAACCCCATTTTACAAACTGTACTCCTCAATGTATTAAAAACCATATTTAGAATGGTTGTTAACCTTTAAGATGCTTCACAGGAATTAATACAAACTGGAAGAAAATTTTGAAAAAGTCAAATTTTTTACTAAAATTTTGCATTAGACCCAAATATTAAATTTTTTCAAAGATAAAAAAAGAAAATTAACCCCACAATTTGTTGTGCAATTTCTCCTGAGTACATTAGTACCCCATATGTTGTTGAAAACTACTGATTGGGCGCACAGGATGGCTCAAACATGACCCCATTTTGGAAACTAACCTCTACTGGAATGCATGTAGGGTTGTGATTAACATCTTAAACCCTGTGCTGCTTCACAGAATTTTATATTATTGTGCTGTTAAAATTAAATAGTACATTTTCCCTCAAAAATGTTGCTTTTGCCCAACATTTTTCATTTTCACAAAAATAACAAGAGAATATCCATCTCACAATGTGTTAAGCAATTTCTCCTGAATATTACTCCATATGTGGTCAGAAACTACTGTTTGGGCACACGGCAGAGCTCAGAAGGGAAGGAGCTCCATTTGACTTTTGAAGCACAATTTTTGCTAGAGTGGATTGAGAACACCATGCCACCTGAGGAGAGCCACTGACATGCCAAAACAGCAAAATTCCCCTCCACGAGACTCCCTTTTGGAAACTACACCATTCAAGCAATTCATTTTGATGTTTAATGTTTATTTTAACCCCAGCCAAAGCCAGGTTTCACCTTCCTGTCTACTTAACATCAGCATCATTGTTTAAATGACTATTTTTACTTGTTAGTTTGTTGGGCACAACCTATTCTGAGTACACAGATACTCCTAAAGTGGTCAGAAATGACTTTTTGGACACATGGCAGGGCTCGGAAGGGAACAAAAGCAATTTGTATTTGGTGCCAAACAGGGACTGGCAAATTTTATCTTGACGGTAAGCACACAATGCACTGGCCCATGAATGGTGTGGCCCATCCTTAAGCAGTCCATATACATTAGATGGCTATCAGTCAAATGATGTGTGACGCCCCCTAGGGCCGTGGGGTACTTGGTACGGGTCGGGCAGTTCTTTGGGGGTTGTCACGGCAGCAATGATCCGGTCCGTATCCCTGGGCTTCCAATGAAATAATGGGATATGATGATGCAGGGGGGAATAGGTTGTGATGCCACCTGTGTTATTCGGCAATAAGAAAATGACTGACAGTGCGATTCAGGTCCACTGGGGCAGTTGGTGATGCAGCTGAGATGTTACAGCTCTCCACGGGTAGAGCTAGGCCCCAGGGCAGATAAAGTGCTAAAGTCAATGATGAACTGGTGTAGTGCAGGGCAAGCGATGCAGTAATAATTCTGAGGACACAGCAGGGTGTAGTTTTCACACTTTACTCACAGTTGTTAGGTTACAGTCACCAGCCAGGTGCTGTGTCCTCTGGGTCGGTGGTTCAGCCAGCTCTCAGGTAATTTGGGTGCACTTTTCCGAGACTCTCTTTCTTGGGTACCTTCCCAGGCTGTCTCTCTGCTCTGGCGTTGCCCTCCTTCCCTGCGCCTCACACACAGTGTCCCAAGTCAGCAGTCTCGGGTCCTGTTCGGCGACCTTCTCCTTGTCCCATTGATCCCTATATGGCTGCCTTTTCAGCAAATGTGTGTGGATTTGGCTGTAGCACATGCAGATACTACAGCCTCCAGTTTGCTAGCTGAGACTTGCAGTTCCTTCACTAGTCTGGGGCCGGTCCCCAATGCGACCTGGTCCTTTCACCCAACTACAGTCGGCGTGGATTCGGGCGCCAAGGGTGGATTCTTCACTTCCCTGGCCCCTAGGACCTCTTCTCACTGGAGCTCCTCTCAGACACTTCTGTCTTCCTCTCACTTCTCTCACTCACTACCCAACTAACTCCTAACTCCTCCCTCTCATTTCCATGACAACTCCTCACTTCCAACTGTCACTCTACCTCATCCACCCACACCCTCTACCTAATCCCCCCTCCAGCCTGAGATGGGCCCTCCCTCAATAGGGTCCACCCAGATCCCCTGGCCTGGAGAGGTGTGGTGTTAGATGTGAGTGTGTGGGTCCCGGGTAGAGCCCCCTCCTTACCCGAGAGCAGAGTACCACACCTCTGGCTGAGGTGCAGTACCTCTGTGGTGACTGGACCCACAGGGGTGCCACAGATGATTCATCCAATCATTTAGCTGACAGCTATTTCAGCTGACTTTCCCATACACAGGAGCGTTTGGTTGAGAGCACCTGTGTTCTCTGTGAGAAAGCTTATCTCAGGGAGAACAATGCGATTTGCACTCCTAAATTGGACATGTCTAATCGATATCTCTCTCCCCTTCCCCAGTATTATAATCACACATAGTGCCCCCCCATAGTACAATCATATATACAGTATATGCTCCTTATAGTACAATAACATATAGAGCCCCCAGTATAGATCTCCCTGCCAGAGTACGATCACTTACAGTACATCCCTGACAGTATTTACCCCCACTTGCTGTATAATTAATCACACCCTCAATGCTGGGTCAGCTTAGGGATGAATTATAGACAGAGGTAGGCACCTGTCTAGGGTGCTATCTCAAGATTAGAAGGAAAGGCTGATGCCACTTATCCATGGTGATGGGCAGCCATGACGCTACTCACAGCTTTATCTGGACTCTACCACCACAAAGAGTGCAGTCTCTTCCTTGCTCACCAGTGGTCAAAGTCAGTATGGTAGTCAGTAGTAATTTAGTACTGGCACAGGGCACTGACATCTGTAGGGTTTGCCAATGTGAGGCTGAGGCAACGCTTTGCGCAGGTAGATGGTATTCCTCTGGTATTCCAGGAGTGCTCAGATTTATAAGCCATGCAGCAGTCAGAGCCCCATGCCAATTCTAGGCTACTACTGAACGTACTGTGACCACTGCAGTGCAGGCAGGGCAGCGTCATTACTGCCTAGTACTATAGATAAGTGGTGATGGGCACCATAGGCAGTGCTAAGACCTAACTTCTGACTGGGTGAAGTGTTGGGTGGTGTCAGGTCAATACTGCTTACAAATCGCATAATTGTGGTCACAATTCAGAAGACTGCAGTCACATAGAGTGACTGCAGACTTTTTAGCAGAACCCTGGGCAACCACTGTAAAAGGAAGAAGAGTCCACCTTTCTAAGTCATTTACACTACCGTTCAAAAGTTTAGGGTCACCCAGATAATTTTGTGTTTTCCATGAAAACTCATACTTTTATTAATTAAATGAGTTGCCAAATGAATTGAAAATTTAGTCCAGACATTGACAAGGTTCGAAAAAAAGATTTTTATTTGAAATAATAATTTTCCCCTTCATACTTAGCTTTCATCAAAGAAGTCTCCCTTTGCAGCAATTACAGTATTGCAAAACTTTAGCATTCTTGCAGTTAATTTGCTGAGGTAGTCTGGAGAAATTTCACCCCATGCTTCCAGAAGCCCCTCCCACAAGTTGGTTTGGCTTGATTGGCACTTTTTGAGTACCATAGGGTCAAGCTGCTCCCACAACAGCTCAATGGGGTTGAGATCTGGTGACTGCGCTGGCCACTCCATTACAGATAGAATACCAGCTGCCGGCTTCTTCCCTAAATAATTCTTGCATAATTTGGAGGTGTGCTTTGGGTCATTGTCCTGTTGTAGGATGAAATTGGCTCCAATCAAGCACTGTCCACAGGGTATGGCATGGCATTGCAAAATGGAGTGATAGCCTTCCTTATTCAAAATCCATTTTACCTTGTACAAATCTCCTGCTTTATCAGCACCAAAGCAACCCCAGACATCACATTATCTCCACCATGCTTGGCAGATGGCGTCAGGCACTCTTCCAGCATCTTTTCAGCTGTTCATCTATGTGAGCCAAACACCTCAAACTTGGATTTATCTGTCCATAACACTTTTTTCCAATCCTTCTCTGTCCAATGTCTGTGTTCTTTTGCCCATGTTAATCTTTTCCTTTTATTAGCCAGTCTCATATATGGCTTTTCCTTTGCCACTCTGCCCTGAAGGCCAGCATCCCAGAGTCGCCTCTTCACAGTAGACGTTGACACTGGCGTTTTGCGTGTACTATTTAATGAAGCTGCCAGTTGAGGACCTGTGAGGTGTCGATTTCTCAAACTACAGACTCTAATGCACTTGTCTTGTTGCTCAGTTGTGCAGCGGGGCCTCCCACTTCTCTTTCTACTCTGGCTAGAGCCTGTTTGTGCTCTGCTCTGAAGGGAGTAGTACACACCGTTGTAGGAAATCTTCAGTTTCTTGGCAATTTCTTGCATGGAATAGCCTTCTTTTCTAAGAACAAGAATAGACTGTCGAGTTTCACATGAAAGTTCTTTTTTTCTGGCCATTTTGAGAGTTTAATGGAACCAACAAATGTAATGCTCCAGATTCTCAACTAGCTCAAAGGAAGGTCAGGTTTATAGGTTCTCTAATCAGCCAAACTGCTTTCAGCTGTGTTAACATACTTGCACAAGGGTTTTCAAGGGTATTCTAACCATCCATTAGCCTTCTTACACAGTTAGCAAACACAAAGCACCATAAGAACATTGGAGTGAAGGTTGTTGGAAATGGGCCTCTATACATCTATAAATATAGTGCATTACAAACCAGAAGTCTGCAGCTAGAATAGTCACTTACTACATTAACAATGTATAGAGTATTTCTGAATCATTTGACGTTAGCTTCATTGGAAAAAAATGTGCTTTTCTTTCAAAAATAAGGACATTTCTAAGTGACCCTAAACTTTTGAATGGTAGTCTATACTGTTATGCAGGTCATAGAAAGTTGAATAAACTGATAGTGTCTTGTCTGCCATCTTTGATTTATTCCAGAATAATCCACATTTTTGTTAATATGTAAATGATGTGTGCAAGCAGAGGATTTTCTGATATTCTGCCTCCAAAGCTGGCTTCAACTTTCTCTTACGTGACTGAGTGGTGGTTCACAAAAGGAGGCTGAAGCAATCACAGTGGTGATCTGCGCACACCCAAGATTCCATAAATGAAACAGTGAGGGGATCAATTTATATTCAGAGGTGTCACTAAGCTTTAAAATTAGCTAGAGTGACAGACTCTCAGAAAGAGCACTGTCCCGCCCAAAGATCTTAACATCTTAATTTCTTTAAGAAAATATAGATTTTTCTGGATTAGGTCAATGGATCACAGATGGATCATATTAATCCCTGCCATTCTCAAGAACACAGGGATTTTTAGTTCTATAGTGTACTACTTGTTGACAGGATTGCAAGTGGTGCTCTGGCCAAATTCAGTGCCCCTGTGCTCCTCTGATGCTGCAGAGGCAAATTTGCTTTGGCTTGAACACACAGTTTGCACCAGACTTCTGACCATGACACTGGTGCATATGGTCAATCTTCAAGAGAACACCATCTTTTGGTAAACAGGACCTACATTACCTTCATTCCCCAGGGTTTTACAGGCACGAGCACAGCTGCATTATAGCAGAGCTCCTGCCTGTAAAATATTTTAACCCCTTCAGATGGATTTACATCGTGGGACGTGGCAGATCATCGGAAGGTATGTATATTGTTGGTTTATTATTTTTCCTTTGTTACAGAGCGAGGGTCTTCAGGTGGATTGAGAGTACAATAAAATATTACAAAAACCTGTGTGTTTATTTCATTAAAATACTTTTTAATAATGTGTGTGTGTATTTTTAACCCTTTCATACAATTGGATTAATAATGGATAGGTGTCAGAATTGACGCCTCTCCATTATTAATCTGGCTTAATGTCACCTTACAATAGCAAGGTGACATTAACCCTTCATTACCCCATATACCACTGCTACATGGGAGTGGGAAGAGAGTGGCCAAGTACCAGAATAGGCGCATCTTACAGATGTGCCTTTTCTGGGGTGGCTGGGGGCAGATGTTTTTAGCCGGGGGGGGGGATCTGTGGACCCTCTCCAGGCTATTAATATCTGCCCTCAGTCACTGGCTTTACCACTCTGGTGGAGAAAATTGCGCGGGAGCCCAATTTTTTCTGCGATTTAACCCTTAAATTTAATAGCTAGAGCGCCGAAATTTTGCACATACACACTACTAACATAAGTAGTGTGTAATATGCAAAAAAAGGGGGATATGACATGGTTTACTGTATGTAAACAATGTCTCATATCATGTCGGGTTTAGGCAGGAGAAATGAAAAGCCGGCAATTAAATTACCGGCTTTTCTGATATATCGCACTGAAGCAAATATAAAAAAAGAAAATTTCCCATTGACTTTGCATTGGGTTTCGTTTTTCGGCCGATCCCCGACCCCGACTTTTCAATAAGATCGGCCGATTTCACTCGACCCGACTTTAGAGAAAGTCAGGTTTCGTGAAACCCGACTCGATCTCAAAAACTGAAAAGTCGCTCAACCCTACCCTACTCCATTAACTCTGAATTTCCTGATACATGAAAGTGTCTTTTCTGAATTGGACTATCCCGTTAATTTCTATTAAAACACAACACAAAAGTAGAAAAAGCTAATTGCTTTTCTCAGTATTCTACTGCCCAGCAGTTGTCATGGACAGCTCTGTAACTTGCTTGACAGGAAAGCATAGACAGAAAACCTAATTGACAGAAAAAATGTAACTATGAGGAATAACATGGCGGACAAGGTGCTCCAGAAGCTAAAGTCTTCAGATGTTGTCTGAGGAACAAACAACTCAGAAAGCAAATGCACATAATCAAGTGACAATTTCTTATTTTTTCTTTTTAAGTAGCAATGATTCAATTCAATTAATTTTTACTCAAATGACATGCTATACAGCGTGAAAAATAAAACTAAGTGCAACTATTAAAGAGTACTAGGTTTTTAGATTTGTATCTGAAAACTTAAATTATATGTGATATGCTTTAGATTCCTTTTTAAAGGCTTTTTGCAGTTATACAGGCTCAGTGCTCGCTACAGTCACTTCATATGTTGGAGTAGTCAGACAAGAAAAGTGAATTTTAAAGTTTGGTTATGAAATAAAGAATAAATTGTTGGACAAAGTGTTTTATGCGTATAGAAAGTCATAATTCAAGAAGTTATCCTAAGCTCTTCGGCAGGAAGGCACCGCTCCCAGCCCCGGCTAGTTTGGCATGGTGTATGGATCAGTGGTATTGATGTACCACTGGTCTGAACTGAGCAATCTCTAATGCTGCTATGGGAGGTTGCTTTTTTTGCTGCAGTATTGAAAGAGTATGATAAAACTGAAGCTGACGAGGATAAGGAGCTAACATTGTGCTTAGACCTGTGTCCCAGTCAGGTGTCTGGGATGACGCAGTTCCTGAATATAAAAGTTCTGCATGCCAATCCCGAACCACATGGATAAGACCCAGATGCCAGACTGCACCGGTCAACATCAGAACCTTCGCCCTCCGTTGGTAAAGATCCAGAGTTCATATGATGCACGTCGAGAGCCAGGACCCAGCCCTCTCTTCCCCAAGCCTAGAAGATACCAGCCGACGGTCATGGTCCAGAGATCCGTGAGGAGACATCGACCAGAGGAGGATGCTTGCGGTTACAGGAGGATGACAGAAGTGAGCCTGGCCATCACTTTCAGCAATAATGTATGGTACAGGAGTTGGGTTAGGACAACAGGTGTGGAGGGGGCCGGCCGGTTGGTACACAGTAACCTCAACGTTCCTTGATAGACTTTGTCAGAAGGACTTAAGACATAGTGGGAAAACCTGGTGAATCCCGCTAAGGCCATTGTTGCAGGAAGAGCTAAGTAGTAGCTCCCAGGAATGGGTGTACCACACTTGTGATTAGGACATTGCATTGTATTCTCAAATTCATTGTATGTTTATTGTCATATGGTTTACTGCTATTTACACTATTTCATATGATTAACTGTTTCATAACCGCTGTGTAGTCCTGCTATATCGGATAGAAATAAATAGTTAATTGACTGTTCCCGCCTCGTGACTCCTGCGCGTTGCATTCAGCCTCCTGCTTTACAAAAACAACTGATGTAACTTATTAAACACTGCAGTCAATGCTAATTCACTATTATGTCAAGTAAGGGAGGTGACTCTTTGATGCTTCACCATAAACTCAACATTACAATCAGTGGGGTTAACCTGAGATATAACTAGTCTTTTCACCAAATATCAATTACCCTAATTGATTCATTAAAACCCTGCCCCAAGACCTTATGTTTCCTTCACCACAGCCAAGGTTAATCTCCCATTGGTAAACTTTGTTTCTAAGTATTTTTACTGCCATCATAATATCAGTGTGAGCTGTTATGGCTGGCAATCAGGCAACACAGCGTGCAGTAATCAGCGCACATACAGAGATCTGGCAATAACCAAAAACAATAGGACGAGCTCTGAGACGTGGAATCTCTGTAGACTGCAGTACCTGATCTATCCTCACACAACTATAAGCAGCAGTGGATTGCGCCTATCATTACCTATGCAACTCGACACTGCCTGAGGAGCTGACTAGCCTGAAGATAGAAATACAAGCCTGACTTACCTCAGAGAAATACCCCAAAGGAATAGGCAGCCCCCCACATATAATGACTGTTAGCAAGATGAAAAGACAAACGTAGGAATGAAATAGATTCAGCAAAGTGAGGCCCGATATTCTAGACAGAGCGAGGATAGCAAAGAGAACTATGCAGTCTACAAAAAACCCTAAAACGAAAACCACGCAAAGGGGCAAAAAGACCCACCGTGCCGAACTAACAGCACGGCGGTGCACTCCTTTGCTTCTCAGAGCTTCCAGCAAAAGTTAATAGCAAGCTGGACAGAAAAAACAGAAAACAAACTAGAAGCACTTATCTAGCAGAGCAGCAGGCCCAAGGAAAGATGCAGTAGCTCAGATCCAACACTGGAACATTGACAAGGAGCAAGGAAGACAGACTCAGGTGGAGCTAAATAGCAAGGCAGCCAACGAGCTCACCAAAACACCTGAGGGAGGAAGCCCAGAGACTGCAATACCACTTGTGACCACAGAAGTGAATTCAGCCACAGAATTCACAACAGTACCCCCCCCTTGAGGAGGGGTCACCGAACCCTCACCAGAACCCCCAGGCCGACCAGGATGAGCCACATGAAAGGCACGAACAAGATCTGGGGCATGGACATCAGAGGCAAAAACCCAGGAATTATCTTCCTGAGCATAACCCTTCCATTTGACCAGATACTGGAGTTTCCGTCTAGAGACACGAGAATCCAAAATCTTCTCCACAATATACTCCAATTCCCCCTCCACCAAAACAGGGGCAGGAGGCTCCACAGATGGAACCATAGGTGCCACGTATCTCCTCAACAACGACCTATGGAATACATTATGTATGGAAAAGGAGTCTGGGAGGATCAGACGAAAAGACACCGGATTGAGAATCTCAGAAATCCTATACGGACCAATAAAACGAGGTTTAAATTTAGGAGAGGAAACCTTCATAGGAATATGACGAGAAGATAACCAAACCAGATCCCCAACACGAAGTCGGGGTCCCACACGGCATCTGCGATTAGCGAAAAGCTGAGCCTTCTCCTGGGACACGGTCAAATTGTCCACTACCTGAGTCCAGATCTGCTGCAACCTGTCCACCACAGAATCCACACCAGGACAGTCCGAAGACTCAACCTGTCCTGAAGAGAAACGAGGATGGAACCCAGAATTGCAGAAAAATGGAGAGACCAAGGTAGCCGAGCTGGCCCGATTATTAAGGGCGAACTCAGCCAACGGCAAAAATGACACCCAATCATCCTGGTCAGCGGAAACAAAACATCTCAGATATGTTTCCAAGGTCTGATTGGTTCGTTCGGTCTGGCCATTAGTCTGAGGATGGAAGGCCGAGGAGAAAGATAGGTCAATGCCCATCCTACCACAAAAGGCTCGCCAGAACCTCGAGACAAACTGGGAACCTCTGTCAGAAACAATATTCTCAGGAATGCCATGTAAATGAACCACATGCTGGAAGAACAAAGGCACCAAATCAGAGGAGGAAGGCAATTTAACCAAGGGCACCAGATGGACCATTTTAGAAAAGCGATCACAGACCACCCAAATGACCGACATTTTTTGAGAAACGGGAAGGTCAGAAATGAAATCCATCGAAATATGTGTCCAAGGCCTCTTCGGGACCGGCAAGGGCAAAAGCAACCCACTGGCACGTGAACAGCAGGGCTTAGCCCTAGCACAAATTCCACAGGACTGCACAAAAGCACGCACATCCCGCGACAGAGATGGCCACCAGAAGGATCTAGCAACCAACTCCCTGGTACCAAAGATTCCTGGATGACCGGCCAGCACCGAACAATGAAGTTCAGAGATAACTTTACTAGTCCACCTATCAGGGACGAACAGTTTCTCGGCCGGACAACGATCAGGTTTATTAGCCTGAAATTTCTGCAACACTCTCCGCAAATCAGGGGAGATGGCAGACACAATGACTCCTTCCTTGAGGATACTCGCCGGCTCAGATAACCCCGGAGAGTCGGGCACAAAACTCCTAGACAGAGCATCCGCCTTCACATTTTTAGAGCCCGCAAGGTATGAAATCACAAAATCAAAACGAGCAAAAAATAACGACCAACGGGCCTGTCTAGGATTCAAGCGCTTGGCAGACTCAAGATAAGTAAGGTTCTTATGATCAGTCAAAACCACCACGCGATGCTTAGCACCCTCAAGCCAATGACGCCACTCCTCGAATGCCCACTTCATGGCCAGCAACTCTCGGTTGCCCACATCATAATTACGCTCAGCAGCAGAAAATTTCCTGGAAAAGAAAGCACATGGTTTGAACACTGAGCAACCAGAACCTCTCTGTGACAAAACCGCCCCTGCACCAATCTCAGAAGCATCAACCTCGACCTGGAACGGAAGAGAAACATCAGGTTGACACAACACAGGGGCACAGCAAAAACGACGCTTCAACTCCTGAAAAGCTTCCACGGCAGCAGAATACCAATTAACCAAATCAGCACCCTTCTTGGTCAAATCGGTCAATGGTCTGGCAATGCTAGAAAAATTACAGATGAAGCGACGATAAAAATTAGCAAAGCCCAGGAATTTCTGCAGACTTTTTAGAGATGTCGGCTGAGTCCAATCCTGGATGGCCTGAACCTTAACCGGATCCATCTCGATAGTAGAAGGGGAAAAGATGAACCCCAAAAATGAAACTTTCTGCACACCGAAGAGACACTTTGATCCCTTCACGAACAAGGAATTAGCACGCAGTACCTGGAAAACCATTCTGACTTGCTTCACATGAGACTCCCAATCATCTGAGAAGATCAAAATGTCATCCAAGTAAACAATCAAGAATTTATCCAGATACTCACGGAAAATGTCATGCATCAAAGACTGAAAAACAGATGGAGCATTGGCAAGTCCGAACGGCATCACCAGATACTCAAAATGACCCTCGGGCGTATTAAATGCCGTTTTCCATTCATCTCCCTGCCTGATTCTCACCAGATTATACGCACCACGAAGGTCAATCTTAGTAAACCAACTAGCCCCCTTAATCCGAGCAAACAAGTCAGAAATCAATGGCAAGGGATACTGAAACTTAACAGTGATCTTATTAAGAAGGCGGTAATCAATACACGGTCTTAGCGAACCATCCTTCTTGGCTACAAAAAAGAACCCTGCTCCCAATGGTGACGACGATGGGCGAATATGTCCCTTCTCCAGGGACTCCTTCACATAACTGCGCATAGCGGTGTGTTCAGGTACGGACAAATTAAATAAACGACCCTTAGGGAATTTACTACCAGGAATCAAATCGATAGCACAATCACAATTCCTATGCGGAGGTAGGGCATCAGACTTGGACTCTTCAAATACATCCTGAAAGTCCGACAAGAACTCTGGGATGTCAGAAGGAATGGATGACGAAATAGACAAAAATGGAACATCACCATGTACTCCCTGACAACCCCAGCTGGTTACCGACATAGAGTTCCAATCCAATACTGGATTATGGGTTTGTAGCCATGGCAACCCCAACACGACCACATCATGCAAATTATGCAGTACCAGAAAGCGAATAACTTCCTGATGTGCAGGAGCAATGCACATGGTCAGCTGGGCCCAGTACTGAGGCTTATTCTTGGCCAAAGGTGTAGCATCAATTCCTCTCAACGGAATAGGACACCGCAAAGGCTCCAAGAAAAATCCACAACGTTTAGCATAATCCAAATCCATCAGATTCAGGGCAGCGCCTGAATCCACAAACGCCATGACAGAATACGATGACAAAGAGCACATTAAGGTAATGGACAAAAGGAATTTGGACTGTACAGTACCAATAACGGCAGAGCTATCGAACCGCCTAGTGCGTTTAGGACAATTAGAAATAGCATGAGTAGAATCACCACAATAGAAACACAGTCTGTTCAGACGTCTGTGTTCTTGCCGTTCTACTTTAGTCATAGTCCTGTCGCACTGCATAGGCTCAGGTTTACTCTCAGACAATACCGCCAGATGGTGCACAGATTTACGCTCGCGCAAGCGACGACCGATCTGAATGGCCAAGGACATAGACTCATTCAAACCAGCAGGCATAGGAAATCCCACCATTACATCCTTAAGAGCTTCAGAGAGACCCTTTCTGAACAAAGCCGCTAGTGCAGATTCATTCCA
The DNA here is from genome assembly GCF_032444005.1 of Ranitomeya imitator. Lineage (NCBI taxonomy): Eukaryota > Metazoa > Chordata > Amphibia > Anura > Dendrobatidae > Ranitomeya > Ranitomeya imitator. The sequence goes on from NC_091287.1 coordinate 442,766,785, forward strand.
CAGAGTGAGTACTGACCACTTCCTAAATTTCTGACAATATACTTCTACATCATCCTGACCCTGGCATAAAGCCAGCAGATTTTTCTCAGCCTGATCCACTGAATTAGGCTCATCGTAAAGCAATCCCAGCGCCTGGAAAAATGCATCAACATTACTCAATGCAGAATCTCCTGGTGCAAGAGAAAACGCCCAGTCCTGTGGGTCGCCGCGCAAAAAAGAAATAATAATCAAAACCTGTTGAATAGGATTACCAGAAGAATGAGGTTTCAAGGCCAAAAATAGCTTACAATTATTTCTGAAGCTCAGGAACTTAGTTCTGTCACCAAAAAACAAATCAGGAATCGGAATTCTTGGTTCTAGCATCGATTTCTGATCAATAGTATCTTGAATCTTTTGTACATTTACAACGAGATTATCCATTGAGGAGCACAGAGCCTGAATATCCATGTCCACAGCTGTGTCCTGAAGCACTCTAATGTCTAGGGGAAAAAAAAGACTGAAGACAGAGCTAAGAAAAAAAAAATGCTGTCAGGATTTCTTTTTTCCCTCTATTGGGAATCATTGGTGTGGCTCCTTGTACTGTTATGGCTGGCAATCAGGCAACACAGCGTGCAGTAATCAGCGCACATACAGAGATCTGGCAATAACCAAAAACAATAGGACGAGCTCTGAGACGTAGAATCTCTGTAGACTGCAGTACCTGATCTATCCTCACACAACTATAAGCAGCAGTGGATTGCGCCTATCACTACCTATGCAACTCGGCACTGCCTGAGGAGCTGACTAGCCTGAAGATAGAAATACAAGCCTGACTTACCTCAGAGAAATACCCCAAAGGAATAGGCAGCCCCCCACATATAATGACTGTTAGCAAGATGAAAAGACAAACGTAGGAATGAAATAGATTCAGCAAAGTGAGGCCCGATATTCTAGACAGAGCGAGGATAGCAAAGAGAACTATGCAGTCTACAAAAAACCCTAAAACGAAAACCACGCAAAGGGGCAAAAAGACCCACCGTGCCGAACTAACAGCACGGCGGTGCACTCCTTTGCTTCTCAGAGCTTCCAGCAAAAGTTAATAGCAAGCTGGACAGAAAAAACAGAAAACAAACTAGAAGCACTTATCTAGCAGAGCAGCAGGCCCAAGGAAAGATGCAGTAGCTCAGATCCAACACTGGAACATTGACAAGGAGCAAGGAAGACAGACTCAGGTGGAGCTAAATAGCAAGGCAGCCAACGAGCTCACCAGAACACCTGAGGGAGGAAGCCCAGAGACTGCAATACCACTTGTGACCACAGAAGTGAATTCAGCCACAGAATTCACAACAGTGAGCAGAGTCTCCAAATCACAATAGATAGTTGCTGAAGGATGGTGCAGCCAAAGGTTTGGCCACCTGCTTCCTCCTGACTCCTCCATACATAGTAGTCCTGCGCTCTGCTCTTGTGTTCTCTATGATATAGATGCTGCCAGGCTGTTTAGGCAGTGGCTTAACTTGCCAGAAACAAAAAGATCAACAGTCCGAAATTGGAAATGCAGATCCTTATGCACTTCGCCATCGGTTGTTAGTCGTAAGGCCCCATATACATTAAGTTGTCGGCTGAGTCCACCAATATTGACCGGCTGGTCTATTGTGCATGGGGGACTGAGGAGTAGTGCAGTCTCTAAATGCGAAAGCACACTGCTTATACTTTAGCCAGACTGATGAAAAGATTGTATCTGTCCAGTGTTCAACCCGAACCTACCTTTTGGATAATACTAAACATTGTTTCCCATATACATCGCCCCAAAATAAATAAATAATAAACAAGGTCTCAAAATCATACATTTAAAATATAACTCATACAGGGGAAAAAATAAGAAAAACACACGTATTTTGACTTTAAAAAGTTTAGGCCTTTAGAATGTACAGTAAAAAACAACAACGTGATGTTCTTAAAATAAATCTATCACCAGGTTTTTGCCACCTTATCTGAGAGCAGTATGATGTAGAGGCAGAGAACCTGATTAATTCCAGTGATGGGTCACTTACTGTGCTGCTCACTGTAGTCTTGATAAAATTAGTGTTTTATCAGGACATTATCATTAGAGGACTAGTAAACCTGCTGCCATGTAGTTCTCCATATTTATGATCCTTCCCCCATCACTGGAAGCTTCCTGCCTATGCACAGTTTACACAGAACTCTGTCAATCAGTGACGTGGGCGAGTTATACAGAGCTCAGCACTCAGAGAACTGCTAAATATGCAGCACGTGAAACAGTAATTTTATCAAAACTGCAGAAAGCGGCCCAGTAAGTAACATATCGCTGTAATTAGGGTCTCGGTCTCTATATTTTGCTGCTCTCAGATGGGGTAGCAGAAGACTGGTGATAGAATGTTGAAAGCATATGTCCCTTCTTCATATTCATTTATAGTTACATTTCCACATACTTTTCCTTCTAACTTCCTGGTTATGATCACGTCATTCTTGCCTTATTTAAAAGCTGTATCATTGTTCAAGTATTGTTATGCATATTTGCTTCATTAAAACAGACCTGTCTGCAGAGTTTAACATTGAGACTTGATCTTGCCGTAAAGTCAGCCTTTCTATCATATTGGTATTTGATCATTTGCATTTCAGCGTAGCAGGATATAACTCAGAAAATGTGAGTAAAGATGACAAGACTTTCTATTTAATTACATGTAATGCAGGCATATCTTGTAAAATAAGTGGTGCAAAGGCAGACATATTTTTCAGAATTTTAGAATGAAAGGACACGTAGAATTTGTTTCATGCGTTGCAACGTTACGTTTCACTCATATTAGTTCAAACAGCGCTTTCTTCATCTGTTACAAGTCTCTTATGAATCTACGGTACTTCAGGCAGCTGAAACTCCAAAATGTGACTTTGTATCATTCAGTTTCTTGCAAAAGTGAGTGGCAATGAGTCACCAATGTTCTCCCTGCATCTTTTTTTTAACAATTTTTTATGTTTTTCACCTCTTTTTTATTTGCTGCTTTTTTTTTTCCTACATGATGCCTGCCTATGATTGATTTCTGTGCTAACGCCCATTGGGTTATAGTGGAAATTAGCATATAAACTTTACAAGCTAAAATCTCCACAATGGAGATGAGAAATTACAGAAAATAAAAACTACACATAATTCAGCTTTGCAGCCACTATTTTGTGTTGTGGCCAATGTAACATGCTCATACAGGTGTAAGGTCCTCTGTAACCGATCCAAAATGCATGTTGAGAAATTAAACATTGTTACCTATGACAAATATTTTTCATACCAGTCTCAAAAAGACACATTGGCAAAGCCATGATAGGGCTCCGATTGTAATGGTTGAGGCCTATACAGAAAGCAAGCTTGGACTGGACCACAAGTGAGCAGGTCAATTCCCCGGTGGGCCCCTTTTCACAAATGGGGCCCCTACCTCCTTACATGAGCAATAGTTACACAATACACGTGATTCAATTTGTACACGAAAAAGTAGGATTTCAGCATTCATTTAACTACCCAGTATATATATAATATAGTAAAAAGGAAAACTTTTTGAATGGACATGGCTTTAATATACCGGTATGTAATATTTGCATGTAGCTGAACAGTGGCCACCAGAGTCCATGTCACTGGCATCCCAGTCCAACACTGACAGAAATCCCTATAAATGAAATCATGGCATACTCTATCATATACATATTATGAAGGTATGCTATCAGAGGAATAGCTAGGGGTTCATCTCAGGGAAAGGCGAAACATCTGAGTGGGCCCCTAACCGGCTAACCTTGATTACAACTACAGTGGCGCACCCTAATTGTGGGTATAAGGAACCTCAGCAGATGACAGAGCTGTTATTGAAATTAAACCTTTATACAAAACCTAGCATTGATATTACTGCCATTTGGCGACCATAAAATGGTAAGTACTAGTCCAACTACAGACCATACAAGTGATTACGGTACAGTTATAGATGGTGACTTAAAGCTGAGGTTCTTTCTTAAGGAATTGTTCACTTTTCACAACTTTTCCATCTGACCCAGGCCGACATGACAACTTCCCCAGCCAGGACACAGCTGCAGAGATTACAGCAAAGACACATTTGACTTCTCACAAGTCCAGCATTGTCCACATCTATTCGCAACCAGCACAAATTCCTCATTCTGCTTATTCCCCCTTGCTGAGCCGATACTGCTGTTTGTGTCCCTATTACTGCACCTACTGTGTGACACACCTCGAACCCGCCTGAAAAATCACTCAAGAAATGTTTAAAATTATGAGCATATGCACAGCAATGTCAAAGCAATTTTTAACTTTTAACTTTTTCATGCTTTGAAAGCCACCATCATTTTATTTTATATGTAAAGTCGAAGAAAAAAAGATACCGGCCGCAAAGATGCCGCAAGAAGTGACATAAGAATATGAATATGAAATATGAATATGAAATGAATCTACTATTTTATTGTCTAGGGGTCACTTCCATCTTTCTGTCTGTCCTTCTGTCTGTCACGGATATTCATTGGTCGCGGCCTCTGTCTGTCATGGAATCCAAGTCACTGATTGGTCTCGCCAGCTGCCTGTCATGGCTGCCGCGACCAATCAGCGACGGCCACAGTCCGATTAGTCCCTCCCTACTCCCCTGCAGTCAGCGCCCGGCGCCCGCTCCATACTCCCCGCAGTCACCGCTCACACAGGGTTAATGCCAGCGGTAACGGACCGCGTTATGCTGCGGGTAACGCACTCCATTACCGCCGCTATTAACCCTGTGTGACCAAGTTTTTACTATTGATTCTGCCTATGCAGTGTCAATAGTAAAAACATCTAATGCTAAAAATAATTTAAAAAAATAAAAAGTCATTATATACTCACCTTTCGCGACGCTCCGGTGACCGCTCCATGCAAGCGGCAGGTTTCGGTGCCAAGGATGGTATGGGAGAAGGACCTGCCATGACTTCACGGTCATGTGACCGTGACATCATCACAGGCCCTGCGCGCCTGTGCGAGAAAGACCTGCCATGACGTCACGGTCATGGGACAAAACTACAATGGGCCCTCGGCAGGTGAGTATATGTTTATTTTTTATTTTTTAACCTGTGACATACGTGGCTGGGCAATATACTACGTGACTGGGCAATATACTACGTGACTGGGCAATATACTACATAACTGGCCAATATACTACGTGGCTCTGTGCTGTATACTACGTCACTGGGCAATATACTACATAACTGGGCAATATACTACGTGCCTGGGCAATATACTACGTCACTGGACAATAAACTACGTCACTGGGCAATATACTACGTGCCTGGGCAATATACTACGTGACTGGGCAATATACTACGTGGTTGGGCAATATACTACGTGGCTGGGCAATATACTACGTGGCTGGGCAATATACTACGTGGCTGGACAATATACTACATAACTAGGCACTATACTACGTGACTGGGCAATATACTACATGGCTGGGCAATATACTACGTGACTAGGCAATATACTACGTGACTGGGCAATATACTACGTGGTTGGGCAATATACTACGTGGCTGGGCAATATACTACGTGGGCTGTGCAATATACTAGGTGGCTGGGCAATATACTATGTGGCTGGGCAATATACTACATGGGCTGAGCAATATACTACGTGGCTGGGCAATATACTACATAACTGGGCACTATACTACGTGACTGGGCAATATACTACGTGGCTGGGCAATATACTATGTGACTAGGCAATATACTACGTGACTGGGCAATATACTACGTGGTTGGGCAATATACTACGTGGCTGGGCAATATACTACGTGGGCTGTGCAATATACTACGTGGCTGGGCAATATACTATGTGGCTGGGCAATATACTACATGGGCTGAGCAATATACTACGTGACTGGGCAATATACTACGTGGCTGGGCAATATACTATGTGACTGGGCAATATACTACATGGCTGGGCAATATACTACGTGACTGGGCAATATACTACGTGACTGGGCAATATACTACGTAGCTGGGAAATATATTACGTCACTGGGCAATATACTACGTGACTGGGCAATATACTACGTGACTGGGCAATATACTATGTGGTTGGGCAATATACTACGTGGCTGGGAAATATACTACGTAGCTGGGCAATATACTATGTGGCTGGGCAATATACTACGTAGCTGGGCAATATACTACGTGGCTGGGCAATATACTACGTGGCTGGGCAATATACTATGTGACTGGGCAATATACTATGTGACTGGGCAATATACTACGTGGGCTGAGCAATATACTACGTGGACATGCATATTCTAGAATACCGATGCGTTAGAATCGGGCCACCATCTAGTATAAATATGAAAGCTTCAGGAAAATTACAGCTGTTATTTTCAAGAAGCGTTTTCTGTTTCAAAAACTCATTGTGTACACCGACATCTACAAGACATTGTGTGCAGATTCCCTTAGTGACCCAGTGGATCCATAGCTGATACAGATGTGTAAGCGATCTGTGGACAATTGGTTCTGCAGGAAGAGTCTAAGCAGTGCTACCTGTCTCAGCATAAAAACATACTTAAGAATGTGCTCGTTCTTCAAATATCATTTGGCACTCTAACTGACAGGACGGACTGACAGGACGGACTGGACCCCATGCTCACCTGCCATTATTTTAGGCTTTGAGCTCGACACATCCTATGGGCATGACCTAAGTATGATACTCCTGCAAATGGGACCGTTTCTTCACGTGTTTTCTCTGAACAGGTTTTGATTATTATATTCCGCCTGATGTGACAACTAGGATGATATGGTAATTTGGAGGATTGGTTGATATTATACACATGCTAGGGGCATAGTGCTCTTGTTTGTATACCCTCTTTAATGTGGTCCATACCCATATCCTTTCTATCCATCAGGTCCTGTGGCGATTAGCTGGGACAGGCACTTTCTATGGGCATTTTAGCCAACCATATATATAACTGTGTTTTGGTTAACAAATTGATTATCATGATTGTTCCCATATTATATATTTGAGGTGCCATATTATACGTCCCAACCCTCGTGCCAAGATACACTCTAGTCTGTGGGATATGTTTTGTACTCCCGTCATTACGGGTATTTTTTGTGTATTTGAATTGTTTTTAATGGTATGGTCTGTTTACAGTTTTTGTGCAATAAACTTTTGATATTTTGCTAATTTTGTGGTCCTGTTGATCTCCTATTCAACATGCCTTTCTGCTCTTTATGACTCCATGTTTAAAGAATAACCGTCATTAACATTTTTATTTCATAAATCAATAGTACACATGAAAATTGGCAAGTTTGAAATATATCTTATTAGAGGAATCTGCTTCTTTCTGTAAAATCTGTGTTCAGTGAAGATGGATTTTCTTATCACTGAGATAGGAGATGGCAGTTACTACTGACAAGATTCTATGTAGGCGTGAGGAAGAGGAGGGAGAAGCTCTCTCTAGCTCCGCCTTCTTTCCACCTACGTAGAATTGTATCCATGGCAACTGCCATCTATCTCAGTAATCTATCTTCAATGAAAACAGATTTTTACCTCAGAATTGGGAATTTTGATAATGAATGTTCAGTTCTGACAGAACGATATATTAGAGTTGCTTATTTTCATGTGTACTATTGATTTATGAAATAAAATTTAAACCGACGGTTACTCTTTAAGGGAGGACTTCTACTATTGTCTTGTACTAATTTTAGGAAAAAAGAGCAAATTATACATTATAATTATACATTCGTGTACTCTCGCAGCCTTAATTATGTCCTGATATGTTTCCCTTAAGCTGATGAAATATGATGCTTTAGTCAGGCTCCTAAGAAATAGCTTTCGTAATTTAATATCTCATACATAACAAATACAACTTTGTCAAAGGAATTTCAGATACATGAGAGAGATTTTAAAAACATAAGCCGCCGCTGCGATAGCCAATTAATTTTCTGCCGACTTTTAGGTCATTATTAATCTGTAAGTACAGCCTGTTGGAATGAATTATTCTTCACAGAAAGCGTATTTGGACATGCTCTAATTACACTTTGTAATTCATGGTGAATGAGCAAGACTTTAAATGGTGTCTAATAATGTTTGTCATTTACATATCTTACTGGAAATGTACGACACAATGAAGTCTCGTACGTTGTTGAAACTGCTCCTCCATTTTTGGGAAAGACCCTCTTTTTTATTCGATTACTATATACATGTAATATTTAATTGTCTATTATTGGGCTTATGCCCTCTGGCATGGAGACCACCATAGTGTGCAGAACCTTCAAGGCTCCTTAGTGTGGTGCTGCACAGCCGCCATATGTCATAGTACAGGCCTATAAGCACAATACTTCTAGAGGAGTCTGTGGCATCAGACAAAATCCATCTATGAATCTATATTTGAAATTGGAAGCATATATGAGGCCCTATTACAAATCCATACTTGCTGACATTAGTAACATAGTAACATAGTAACATAGTAACATAGTTAGTAAGGCCGAAAAAAGACATTTGTCCATCCAGTTCAGCCTATATTCCATCATAATAAGTACCCAGATCTACGTCCTTCTACAGAACCTAATAATTGTATGATACAATATTGTTCTGCTCCAGGAAGACATCCAGGCCTCTCTTGAACCCCTCGACTGAGTTCGCCATCACCACCTCCTCAGGCAAGCAATTCCAGATTCTCACTGCCCTAACAGTAAAGAATCCTCTTCTATGTTGGTGGAAAAACCTTCTCTCCTCCAGACGCAAAGAATGCCCCATTGTGCCCTTCACCTTCCTTGGTATAAACAGATCCTCAGCGAGATATTTGTATTGTCCCCTTATATACTTATACATGGTTATTAGATCGCCCCTCAGTCGTCTTTTTTCTTGACTAAATAATCCTAATTTCGCTAATCTATCTGGGTATTGTAGTTCTCCCATCCCCTTTATTAATTTTGTTGCCCTCCTTTGTACTCTCTCTAGTTCCATTATATCCTTCCTGAGCACCGGTGCCCAAAACTGGACACAGTACTCCATGTGCGGTCTAACTAGGGATTTGTACAGAGGCAGTATAATGCTCTCATCATGTGTATCCAGACCTCTTTTAATGCACCCCATGATCCTGTTTGCCTGGGCAGCTGCTGCCTGGCACTGGCTGCTCCAGGTAAGTTTATCATTAACTAGGATCCCCAAGTCCTTCTCCCTGTCAGATTAATTGAATAGTTTCTGTGTGAAACATTCTGTGTATGATGATCCTGCTTCATAGTAACCCCAAAGAAGGATTTATAAGCCTAATTGTATGTTTTACCCATAGAGCCCCTAACAGAACCCCTATTTTTTGCTACTTTGTCAAGAACATAGGAGCTCTGCTAGACTCAGAACTTACAACGGTTTTCCCAAAAATGAAAGTTATTTTCTAGCCACAGAATATGGAATAAATTACTGAACAAAGCAGAAGTCTCACATGAGCGCCATCCTTCCATTCATTGTCTATGAGACTGCCGGGGAAGCTGACTACAGTTCTTGCCTATTTCCAGTAATCCTAAAGGCAAATAATGTAGTAGAGGTGTAAATGTTGGACCTCTGCTTTATTCAGAAAGGATTCTGCAGAGCCCCATTTCAGAATTGATAGGGGTTCCAACGGACACCGGGTTACTTGCTGCAATATTAATTGATCCCCATTGTATCATTGTACATAGGAAGCCATAGTAAAATACACGATTTAAAAGTTGTCAAAAATACTTTAAAAGGACACTTAGGAGATACAGTATGTGAATTTGTGCTGCCTAAGGTTGAATAATACTGCCATACTGTCTGCTTCAATTTTGTAAGGGCTCTTAGAACTGGACTGTACTGTTTTACTGTAATAGCAAAACTTTCTATAATGAATGATATAACATTTTTTTCATGACTTTCTGCATTGTGATTACATATTAGAGTAGAGCATCTACATAGAGAAGGTAGAGATGGTTTATTACCATCTCTGCCTTCCCAATCAGTCTGAAAAAGCTCTGCGTATACAGTAATAGGAAGCGTTGACAACACTTCCTCCTTCAGACCCAACAGTTATTGGATCAATTGGTGTAGGGAGGGAGCAGTGGCTGTTGGGTCTCAGTAGACTAAATCAGCTCTGCTATGCAGCCAGGAAGCTAATTTTCCTCTGTAACTGTGGGTAACAGCCCTCTTTACAAGGGAACACAGATTTTAAAAAAGTATTTAAAATGTTCAAATGTCTTCTAATTTTTATTTTATGTGAAATAACTAAAAAGTAAGTAAATACATTAAAATAAACAGTAACAGATACATTTTAAAAAGCCACTGCCTATCCAAGTTGCTGGTGCTACCCCTGTTAAAAAAATGTTTACAATATATAAAAATAATTGAAATGGAAAATAAACAAATTTTAAAATGTTTTCTAATGGTGATTTATTGATTAAAAAGAATCTAAAAATGGGAAAAACAAACATATAATTCCAATATTTTCCCAACAATGTCACCCAGTATCGGAAAAAAAGAGTATGAAAATAACATAAATATGAAACTACATGTATCACGTAAAAAAAAATATTTGAATATGCCAACTATACATTTTTTTTTACAATTTTTTAAACTGCATGAACAAGAAAAACTGAAATTGTGCCTGGCCAAGAATGGGTATTAAGTGGGCTGGCCTTGAACTGGTTAATATCCTTATGAGTATAATTCTCTTGTTATTATTACTGCTATAATATTATATGACATATCTTAAAAGTGGTTTATACTGTGAACATAATGTATTCCGGGATAAATGCTGTCCTTCTCATAAACCGTATATCGTCTCTTATGAAAGCTTTCTCATTTATCAGTATGTGTGACAAGTTCCTGAAAATACAGGAGCAGAGTCATAAAGTCATAAATGTCTTCTTGGTGGTCTGCCAGGTCACAGAGAAAAAACATTTTACCTGTATTAAGAACAAAGAATTACAGTTCTTTATCCATAATAAAATGCAGAATTGCCGATATATCCTGATTCCCAAATAATATTTTATTACCAAAGAATAGAGTTAGTATTGGGGCCCCAGGGACATAAGGATCTCAAGTTTTAATATGAATCTTCATCTTCTACCATCCTGTCAGATTTAAGTCTAGTACACCATGCTGATTCATTTCTTACTATATGTGGGATATCAGGCTCCATTTTAAGGATACATATTGTTAGGATTGGCGAATAGCACTAAATATAAATTAAGATGAAGTGGGATCGCAACTTGGTGTCCACCGTGCAGAGATGGAAAACTGCAACAAGACAACGAGCGTTAGTTAGCTCGCACTGAGTTAAATGTCACTCAGTGCATAGTCCACGTGGCTGTGTCGATCGCACACAGCAACAGAAAAGATGCTCTGCAGTAGAGCTGTGTCACTCACACACAGTACAGAGCAGGAATGGTGATAAACGCGAACCCTGTTAACTTCACAGGAGAACGCTACCCTCACTGGGGCAAGGGAACAGGTAGTGGACACAAACACAGCATGCGCACACACACAAACTCCTCTCTGGAGGTGCCGGAATTCTAAATACTTAACACCTGCCCTGAATTCACTCAAACTCCTCTCTGGAGGTGCCGGAATTCTAAATGCTTAACACCTGCCCTGAATTCACTCAAACTCCTCTCTGGAGGTGCCGGAATTCTAAAGGCTGTATGCCTGCCCTTAGCACACGCAGACAAGTCCACACTACCGTTAGGTTCCACGCACTCACAAAACATAAATGATCTTAGTGCACCGAAGGGCGCACCAAAGATCTTTTTATAGATTGTGCCAATCAGACAGGACCTTGCTCGTGGTCCAATCCGAAGCCGGCACAGGACCTGAGCAGCTGACAACCGACCACCAAAGAGAGATTGGTACCTCATGAGCATGCTCAGTAGAGCGAATCCTGGACTTAGTCTCAGGAATGACAACTTGCTGCTGTCTATTATTAGTTACCATAGCTGAACCTGGAGTGGCAGTGGTAACAATGCGCACAGCCCGAGTCTGAGGAAGATGCTGAGACCAATGTCTTGGCTGAGCAGCATCTGCTGTGGTTGAGACTGAATGGGAGACCATAGAGGAAGATAAGGCTTGGGATATATCCTGTGCAGAGGAAGAATCCCAACGCCTAACACCTATCTCCAAATCCCCAACAGGGACAAGCAGTTAAAGGGACTATTTCATGAAGACAACCATATTTTTCTTTTACCCTCTAGTGCTCATCTGTTAGGCCGCCGTCACACATGCGAGTTTTACGTGCGTAAGAGCGCATAATCTACGTACGTAAAACTCGCTAAACATACGGCACCATGATTCTCAATGGGTCTAGTCCTTTTAGGCGTATATTACGGATCCGTATTATACGTTCCTCTACGGCCGTACAGAATCGCAGCATGCAGCGTTTGTCAGCGTATTGCGCAAAAAAAACGCCAATGCAAGTCTATGGGAGAGCGTATAATACGGAATGCATACGGACCATGCGTGTGCATTGCGAGAAATACGCACCTCACTGGCAGATGTCCTGAACTTTCGAAAGCCATCAATCAGGCAGGTGAGACATGCTAATTAGCTGAAAAAGCCAGACAGTGAACCCGGAAGTCTGCTGCACGCCTCCACGGAGTGAGAGATTCAGCATGGCCCGCATAATTAATGTTGACATGCTGATCATTTTGATCCAGGAGAGGCCAGAAATCTGGGACCAAAGAGACCCCAACTATGCCAACAGGGCAGTAAAACAAGCTGCATGGAGGAGCGTGTGTGGGTCCCTCTTCCCCCAGTATGACCAGCAGCCACGTGCGGCCCAGCGACAAATAAGTAAGTACACCCATGTTTGCAATGTAATGTTCTTGCTAAACAGCAGGCCCTTACTACTTTGAATTGCTAAACCTTAATTTATTAATTCATCCTTAAAGTTATATATATCCAAGCAGTATATACATGGTGCTGGATATGATAAATGGATTTGATTAAGGTTTAGAACAGGTGTTCCCTTAATAACATGGTTTTCCAGTAATTTGTTTTTCTGTGATAGAGGTTAGCTGACTCTGTCCTTGTGGCCTTTCTTCCTAATTTGTATTTTTTTGAGGAAATTCTGGCTTAATGTGAGCCACAAAAGCCTCTTTCTATGCTACATTGCAATCTGTGTACTCCATTACACCTTGTGTGAGCACTCTGCATAATGGTCTAAGCAATGTGTGTATTTTTTGTTGTTTCAGTGGATGATGTTACAACAAGGTGGCGGAGTATCCGGGACCAGTATAGGAGGGAGAGGCAGCAGCGGGAGAGAAGTGGAGCCGGGGCCCCTCCTAAAAAAAAAAAATACATCTACTTTGACCGCCTAACCTTCCTTAACCCCAGCATGGACCTCAGGCCGTAAGTAAAAACATCTCAAAATGGGTTAATTTTTGAATGTTGAGAGATGATTCCAAAAAACATAGTAACTGGTCAAATTTATCTTTGCAGAACTCAGTCTAACCTCACTGACAGGGAGACAGGGTCGGACTCAGAACTGGTCATTGACCCAGTTGGAGAAGGTGAAGAGGTGGCTGGTCCATCTGCTGCTCCCTCCTGCGCAAGACCTACAGCATCTTCATCATCTGCCCACCCAGCTCCAGCTGCTTCTGAAGAAAACCCAGAGGGCCCACAGTTCTCTTCTGCAGCAGCAGCACCTAGCCAGGATGACCCTGGTAATAGCAGCAGCCCAACTGTTGCCCTGGACCGATCCCCACAGGCTGCAGTCAGACCCCAGCGTGCACGACGCAGGAGAGAGCTTCGCCAAAGCAGGCAAAACGTGGATGCTGGGGTCATGAACTATTTGGCCCGGGTTCGAGAGGATGATGGGGAGGAGGGATTCACACGGAGCCTTGCCCAGTATTTACGCTCCATAGAGCGGGAGTTGAGGCTGCGTTTGAGAGGGTGTTTTCAGATCCTTATTGACGCATGCACCCCCCCAAATAACCCATACAATCTGATGCAGATGATTGAACAGTGGCAGATGTCACCTGAAAATATTCTGCGGCCTCCGAGACTACAAGGCCAGCATGCGCACCAAGGATCTGAAGCACCCCCTCCACGTCAGCCAACACCTCCACCCCAACCACCAACTAACCAACAATGGCAACATCAGCACCATATTGCAGGATATCATCAACCATCCCAATATGGCCACTTGTCCGCACCCAGTGCTGGAGGCTGGTCCCAACCTGGGTTTGGACAATATGGTCATTTTGGGTTGGGGTATGATTCCCGCACATATGGGCTGCAACATCAGGGTTATCTCCCAAATCCAGGCCCCACTCATCAAAGTGGCCAGCATCAGAGCAGGCAGAATTTCCCGCAAGCCACTATAACAGCCGCACAGGCTGCTGGACAATTGGGCCTGCAAAGGCCATCTGATGGTGACCCAGACCAATCCACTTCTCCCCTTCCTACGTACCAGGACTTGTAATGTTGGGTACAACTTTTTTTTAATTTGTTTAAGACATTTGGTTTGGTTTGTGCTTAAAAAGCAAGCTGTAATGCTTTTATTTTACTTTGTTGTTTTTTTTTTGGTAAAAAAAGCTGTTCTTTTTTGTGCACAAAGATTGGTTATGCCAAAACAAACAAAAAAACCAAAAACAAGTTTAAGAAGTAAAATTGCCTTTACTTAACAAAAAACTATGTATGCACTCTGTTCATTCTTCTTAACTCACACACACATGATATGATCAGAACCATATGTCAAAAAATTAAACACAGCAGACATATTTTCAAACTTGATAATGGCAAAATTTAGGTACATAAATAATTACACATGCAAAATTGCATAGTCTTGCCAGGGAGTGGCACCCTGAGGACTCAAAAAATAATTGGTGAACACATCCCGAACTTTTAGGCCAGAAAGGGGACGTCGCCGAGGAGGGACATATGGGGGAGGCCTACTATGATTGGTCATGACGTGATTTTGCAAATTAGTAGACAAACAATCATGTATTCTGGTGAAATTATGTAGAATTACACAGGCTTTGATCACTTCATTGATTGAAGCCTCACTCAGCTGAATTGCAGACTGAAGAACACGCCATTTGGCTACAAGAATCCCAAAGGCGCACTCAACCAGTCTCCGTGCCCTGGTAAGTCTCAAATTAAAAACCCTCCGCCGGTGGTCAAGGTTGCGCCTGGGGTAAGGCCTCATGACGTGCCTCGTCAGTTGGAAGGCCTCATCTCCAACCAAAACAAAAGGCACTGCTTCCGCATTGGAGCCTGGGAGTTGTTGTGGTGGTGGGAGGTTCAACTGGTTGTCACGTAGCCGGCGACCCATTATGGACGAATTGAAGACCCTAGAGTCTCCAGTTCGGCCATAGGCCCCAATGTCTACAATTATAAACCTGTAGTTGCTGTCAGCAACTGCTAACATAACTACAGAGAAAAACTGCTTATAATTGTAGAATTGGGAACCAGAGTTCGGCGGCTTACGCACCCTGATATGTTTCCCATCCACAGCTCCAATGCAGTTAGGGAAGTCACAAGTATTTTGGAATCCAGTGGCGATTTTGAGCCAATCATCCATTTTTGGCTCTGGCATCACAACTTCGTTAAGTTTCAGCCATATTTGGGAACAGGTTGTCCTAACAATGACTGAAATGGTAGAACGCCCAATGAGAAACTCCAGGTGTAGACCCGCATAGGACAAGCCTGTGGCCAGGAAGCTGAAAAACAAGGAAAACAAAATAAAGGAACATGAGGAATATGAAAACAGGACGAAACACAAGTGTCTAGTAAATTTTCTCTGTGATTATTGAGTAAGCAAAAAGGGACATTTCACAGTATTACTATAATCAAATATTAAACACATTTTTAGAAATGTGCTTGTGGCCTCATGTCTAAGTTAAGGAACTGAAACATAGTAGGACAAAACACATTGGCCAACACAACAAAATCTAAAAGGTCTAAATACATACCGTAAGGTTAGGAGCAGACGCTCCTCAGCAGAGATGGCTTTTCTCATCCAGGTGTCCTGATAGGTGAGTCCAGGACGTAAGATCTCCAGCAACATGTCAAAAGTCCTGATGGACATGCGAGTATACAGGAAAAATTTGTCTGGATGGGCCCTCAAAGATGAATAGAGTCTCTGGAAATGTCCTTTACTCGGGCGTTGGGTCAATAGAGGATGGACCCACAATCTTTGTCTCCTCCTTCGCGGATCTGCATTGACCGTATATGGCTGGCCAAAGCGACGAGACAACACCCAGTGAAGCAACACCCGCTGAGTTGTGCTTAAATACACATGGTCAGACATGTTTGGGAGCTCCAAGTACCACAGCCAAAATATGCTTGAGAACATATAGGGCATATGGGAGGGGTACACCTGTTGTCGAGGGCTTAAATAGTGTTGTTAATGATGGTTTAAATGATTTGCAGGCCAGAAAACCGTTAAATGTCCATTTTGGAATGGTGCGTGGTAAAAACGCCATACGGATCACATACGGATTACACACGGACCAGTACATGCGCAAAATACGCGACCACACCTAGGCGACGCAAGAACTACGGAGAGAGATTACGGAGACATTTTGGCGTATCACGCGCGTATTACGGACGTAGAAAACGTACCGTAATGTCTTACGCCAAGTGTGACGCCGGCCTTATAGTTAGAAGCCACTTCTAAGCAGTCATTTACCTTTCATCAACCATTGTAGGAAACATGTAACATTTCATGGATGCCATTTATATTTGGATAGCCATGGTCCACAATACCATTCTGGCTCTCAGAAGGCATGGGGGGCTTTTGAGAAAGGATGCCATTTTTGTTGACCACATATCTTGATGAAATGGGCCAGTTTAAGTAATACCATTATGTCCACCTGCTCCTTACACTACAGTAGAGGGAGGCCAAACCTCCCAAACACAATAGATAAATGTCGACAGAATAATGGTTTAACTGATTGTTCAGCTGATAGCCATATATCCCAATTTCACCACGAACAGGACCACTCCTCTCCTGTAAAGAATCTCCAGTGTGAAACTGAACATTCTGAATCCTTCTCTTTCCCAACATCATCTTTTGGGGAAGAATCAAGAGATGCCATACATATTAGACTGTTGGCTATGGCAAGACATAAAAATTGCTGTTCACAGACATCTCCATCCAATCTCACAGAGCTAGACTAGTCTACAAAGCAGAATGTGCAACAATTTCTGGTTCTAGATGTGCAAAGCTGGTAGAGACATAGTCAAAAAGACTTGCATCAGTAATTGCAGTGAAAGGTGGTCCTACAAGGTATTGACTCAAGTAGGGCTGAATACAAATGCAAGTCACAATTTTCAGATTTATTTTTAGAAAAACATGTAGCATTTAATTCACACTTCACTCATGTATTCTACTATGTGTTTGAATATCACATAAAAGTTATTGCTGAGAATATCTATAATCATGAAAACACTGACAGTAGGGTTGAGCAAAACGGATCGGACAAATTTAAAAATCGCCGACTTTCAGCAAAGTCCGGTTTCATGAAACCCGACCCGATCCTAGTGTGGGATCGGCCATGAGGTTGGCGATCTTCGCGCCAAAGTCGCATTTCGTATGACGCTTTCAGCACCATTTTTCTGCCAATGAAGGAGGATGCAGAGTGTGGGCAGCGTGATGACATGGGTCTGGATCCCCACCATCTTAGAGAAGGGCATGGCAGTGATTGGCTTGCTTTGTGCGGCGTCACAGGGGCTATAAAGGAGCGTGCATGCCGACCGCCATCTTACTTCTGCCAATCGTAGCATAGGGAGAGGTTGCCGCAGCCGCATCAGAAGAAGGGATATAGTTAGGGAGGGAAGATTAAGCCCTGAAACTGCTTGTGCTGTAGCGATTTCCACTGTCCAACACCACCATTTGTTTGCAGGGACAGTGGAGGCTATATTTTTGTGCATCAGCTGTGTAGTTTATTAGGCTGCCTTATAAGGCTCCCTGATAGCTGCATTGCTGTTTGCACGCCGCTGTGCAAACCAACTGCTTTTTTAAAAGCAAAAATCCTGTTGCTCCTTTCTGCACAGTTATCTTGTTTATTTGTCCACACTTTTGTGTGCAGCAGTCCTTTTTATTGCTGCCATACTTTTCCTGAGATCATTGTAGGGAGACTGAAATTGTACTACAGTCCTTGTATTTTTTCATATATCTTCCAGCCACTTTCTGCCACTTAGATTGCGTTGTTATATCCACTGGGCCTGAGTTTTGGTCAGTCTCCCCCCAAAAAAGGGGAGATTCAAATTCTCACAAAGTGGATCTACTGCAGTCCTGTTAGTTTGGTGTATGTCAGCCAGCCACTTTCTGCCACTTAGATTGCATTGTTATATACACTGGGCCTGAGTTTTGGGTCAGTCTCCCCCAAAAAAGGGAGTTTCAAATTCTCACAAAGTGGATATACTACAGTCCTGTTAGTTTGATGCATGTCAGCCAGCCACTTTCTGCCACTAAGATAGCGTTGTTATATACACTGGGCCTAAGTAGTGGTTCAGTCTCCCCAAAAAAAAGGGAGATTCAAAATCTCACAAAGTGGATATACTTCTGTCCTGTTAGTTTGTCGTATATCAGCCAGCCACTTTCTGCCACTTAGATAGCGTTGTTATATACACTGGGCCTAAGTAGTGGTTCAGTCTCCCCCCAAAGAAAGGCAGATTCAAATTCTCACAAAGTGGATATTCTTCTGTCTTATTAGTTTGTCGTATATCAGCCAGCCACTTTCTGCCACTTAGATTGCGTGGGCGGTGGTTGCCAGCTGGTACTGATGGTGGTGGTGATGCATCTGGTGGTAGTGGCAAAAGCACAATAGCACCTAAAGCTGGAGGTGTTGAGCCAGCGTCATCGTGTGGCTACACAAGGCCTCGAAGGCTCCCTTATCTGGGAGTAGGAAAGCGGCTTTTAAAGCCGGAGCAGCAGGAAAAAGTTTTTGGCTTTCATTGCTGACTAAGCCTCTAACTCTTTCACCTCCTCTTCAGAAAGTTCCAAATATAAAAGCAGCGAGTCGTCAGTGGATGCTCCCAGTCAGGAACAAGACGTTTCCTTGTGTCAATCACCCAAACCAAAAGTGAAGGATGGGTCAGACGACACGACAGGTTACTCCATGGAGCTCTTTACACATACCGTGCCTGGGTTAGAACGGGAAATTGTTAACTGCCCACTACAAGATGAATTGGACATGGAGTGAACTGATGCACAGCTAGATTATAATACTGTTACATTGACTCAGATCACTACATTGCCCTCGCAGTGTACTGAGCCAGAATCTGACCATGATGAGACTGTGGTGCCCCGTCCCGAACGCTATAGCACCTTACACGGTGACACAGAGGAAGGTGCACATGACATTGAAGAGGAGGTGATAGATGACCCAGTGGTTGACCCAGATTGGCAGCCATTGGGGGAAGAGGGTGCCGCTGCCAGTAGCTCTGCAGTGGAGGAGGATGATCTGCAGCAGCCATCTACATTCCAACAGCTGTCATCTGGCAGGCCCATATCAGGCCAAAAACGTTTGTCAACAACAAAAACAGTTTTAGGATAGCGTGGCCATCCAGTGAAAGTAGCACAGCGTGCAATGCCTGAAAAGGTATTCCATAGTAGAAAGAGTGCAGTGTGGGAATTTTTTAACCAAGATCTGAATGATCAGTCAAAAGTTATCTGTAAGAAATGCTCAAAGACCTTTTGCAGAGGGAGGAATCTTCAAAATTTAAATACAACGTGCATGCTTAGACATTTAAACAGCATGCACTTGCAAGCCTGGACTAACTACCAAACGTCCCATACCGTTAGTGCACCTGCTCAGAATGAAGGTAGTCAGCAACGCTACATTGCTTCCCTCACTGTAAGCCCACCGGTTAGGACACCACCAGCAGCAAATGTGGAGGTATCGTCGCAAGGCCAAAGCAGTCAGGGATTCACAAGGTTATTGGTAGGAAACACTGTATGTAGGCCAACATCGAGAATACCATCACCAACCCTCTCTCAATCCGCCATGTTTACCACCACCACCACCGCTAGTTCCACCATATGCACCTCTCCAGTCCAGCTCACCCTACAGGAGACTCTTGTTAGGAAAAGAAAGTACTCATCCTCTCATCCGCGTTCACAGGGTTTGAAAGCCCACATTTCTAGACTAATCTCGTTAGAGATGATGCCCTACTGGTTGGTTGAAAGCAAAGCTTTCAAAGCCCTGATGGCCTACACAGTACCACGCTATGACCTACCCAGTCGACACTTCTTTGTGAGAAAAGCCATCCCAGCCCTCCACCAGTATGTCAAAGACCGCATTGTCCATGCACTGAGGCAATCAGTCAGTAGAAAGGTGCACCTCACAACAGATGCATGGACCAGTAGGCATGGCCAGGGACGTTACGTGTCCATCACGCCACACTGGGTTAATGTGGTGGATGCAGGGTCCACAGGGGACAGCCATAATGGGACAGTTCTGCCTAGCCCACGGTCTAGGAAACAGTTGGCTGTAGGCGTTCGCCACCCCTCCTCCTCCTCCAGAAGCGAAAGCTAGTCCACAGAGCGCAGTCGCACGACCACTCCATCCACAGCTGCCAGTGTTGCACTGTCAGTGTATGTAAACATTGATTCCTGAGGATGAGTTAACGAGCAAGCAAATCATTAATAAAACACAGCAAGAAAATATCGAATAAAACACAACAAAACAGGTGCTCTGTGCTTGAAAAAGTCTCCTCTCTATGTCAGTGCACACTCAGCACACGTTATAGCGTCTCTTCGCAGTGCCCACCAGTGTGGCACTGTGCACAATCAGTGTGCTTTCCTGACAACCGGTCAGTGCAGGGTGGGAATTACCGCTTGGACTCTGCATCTGACTCAGGGCGTCCTCAGGCGTGGGCTCAAAAGCCACCGATGGTCAGAGCGAGTCTAATCACCAGTTTAGTGGGGGTGATTCACAGGGATCCCACTAGTGGCCTTCAGCTGCACCCTGTGACTGCTAACAGGGCACAGCATATTTCTGGCAACTCTGTAAAGCAACAGAGTTCACTTCCATTCACACTGGGTGAGGTCTAACCCACGTGTGAGCAAGAGTTCATCCGTCATTACTCAGCAGCAGGTGTCATCTCTGCACAGTGGACCCCGGACTGCGAATGCATCTCATCTTCTCTATTATTATTATTTGGTGCGTTCTGCCAGTCCTAACATTACACTAGTGCCAGGGTCTGTCTAGTAATGGCGGCCAAACAGAGATTACAACGGTACATCCAGCAGCAGGAGGGTAAGTTGGCGGCTCTTGAGCGCACAACTTTGGCTGTGGATGTTACCGCAGTCGCTGTTCAGGCTGCTAGCGTGGCTGCAGCCAGTTTGTCCACTGCCACCCCTGCTCCGACGTTATCTAGTCTCCCGTTACCGGACAAGTTTGCTGGAGACAGTGAGCTGTGTCGGGGATTCGTGAGCCAGTGCGCTATACATCTTGGGCTCCTGGCTGCACGTTTCCTTACGGAACGGGCTAGAGTGGGATTTATTATATCCCTTCTGTCGGGCAGGGCGTTGGAGTGGGCAACGACGCTGTGGGAGCGTGATGATCATGTGGTGCAGCGTGCTCCAAGGTTCCTGGACACTCTGAAACAGGTCTCTATTGGACCTCGCGTCACACATGATTCGGCGCTTTAACTGTTGGCATTGACACAGGGTTCGTCCTTGGTCAGCGATTTTGCCTAACACTTCCAGGCATTAGCATCTGAGCTGGAGTGGCCGGAAAAAGTCCTGATTCCAGTGTATTGGAGAGGACTGGCTGACCATGTAAAGGATGCCTTGGCCACTAGGGAGATTCCCGCTACACTGGAGGAGTTAATAACTTTATCCACTCGCATAGACCTCCATTTTAACGAGCGAATGTTGGAGCGAGTCCAGTGTAGAAAGAGGTTTCGGTTGGCGCCTACCTTCGCCAAACCTCTGGAGTCACCTGTCCAGGCGTTCGAGCCCTATGAGGCCATGGAGGTTTCTCGAGCAGGTCCTAAGTCTTGGGCTGCTCAAACACCCATGGTCTGTAGTGCCTGCCAGCAGTCAGGACATTATTCCAAGAATTTTCCACAGCGGCAGGGCAATGACCGCGTCTAGTAACTGTAGGAGGAGGTTCACTAGACACAGCGGCGTTTTCCTCCAAATTGTCATTCAAGAGGACAATTACTTCCACTTTTACGGTTGAGCTTTGTATGGATTCCGGGGCAGAGGGAAATGTCATGTCTTCTTCTTCCGCCCAACAGCATGCAATACCCCGGGTTATGCTAGCCAAACCAGTGACCATAAGAGTGGTGAATGGGTCAGCACTGCCTTCACAGATTACACATCAGACTATCCCCTTTACACTATCCATGTCTCCATCCCATCAGGAGATAATTTCCCTTCTTGTCATTCCTGAGGGAATAGACAAGATTCTTCTAGGGATAACTTGGTTGCGTTACCACTCCCCACATATTGAGTGGTTCTCTGGGAGAATTCTGGGATGGAGCAAATCTTGTGAAGGTAGATGTCAGAGGGAGTGCGTTCAGGTTGCCACTACGGAGATACCGCAGATCTTAGCCCTCTACTCAAACACTACTGGTCTTATGCAGACTTTTTCTCCAACAGAGCTGCGGAGACTCTTCCGCCTCACCGCCCCTATGACTGTCCTATTGACCTCTTGCCAGGGGCAAAGCCTCCTCGGGGACATGTCTATCCCTTGTCTCTCCCAGAGACGGAGGCAATGTCACAGTACATCCAGGAGAATCTGGCAAGAGGATTCATTAGGAAGTCAGTGTCACCTGCGGGGGTGGGGTTCTTCTTCGTGCAGAAGAAGAGCGGAGAATTTCGTCCATCCATGGACTACAGGGGTCTTAACGCCATTACCGTTAAGAACAAGTACCCTCTCCCTCTGATATCTGAGCTCTTTGAAAGGCTCCAGGGAGCAAGGGTATTTACTAAGCTAGATCTGTGAGGTTCGCAACCATAAGGGGGGACGAATGGCAGATGGCTTTTAATACCAGAGATGGGCACTATGAATATCTGGTGATGCCCTTTGGGCTCTGTAATGCCCCAGCCGTCTTCCAAGACTTTGTGAACGATATCTTCCGGGATATGCTCTCTACCTCAGTGGTAGTCTCTGGATGATATTCTCATCTTCTCTCCAGATATTGATTCCCACCGGAGAGATGTTTGCAGAGTCTTCGACCTCCTACGGGCAAACTCCCTCTACGCCAAGTTGGAGAAGTGTGTGAAACTTGGGCTGAAAGGTGGCAGATGAGGTTTAACAATGATAAATGTAAGGTTATACACATGGGAAGAGGGAATCAATATCACCATTACACACTGAACGGGAAACCACTGGGTAAATCTGACAGGGAGAAGGACTTGGGGATCCTAGTTAATGATAAACTTACCTGGAGCAGCCAGTGCCAGGCAGCAGCTGCCAAGGCAAACAGGATCATGGGGTGCATTAAAAGAGGTCTGGATACACATGATGAGAGCATTATACTGCCTCTGTACAAATCCCTAGTTAGACCGCACATGGAGTACTGTGTCCAGTTTTGGGCACCGGTGCTCAGGAAGGATATAATGGAACTAGAGAGAGTACAAAGGAGGGCAACAAAATTAATAAAGGGGATGGCAGAACTACAATACCCAGATAGATTAGCGAAATTAGGATTATTTAGTCTAGAAAAAAGACGACTGAGGGGCGATCTAATAACCATGTATAAGTATATAAGGGGACAATACAAATATCTCGCTGAGGATCTGTTTATACCAAGGAAGGTGACGGGCACAAGGGGGCATTCTTTGCGTCTGGAGGAGAGAAGGTTTTTCCACCAACATAGAAGAGGATTCTTTACTGTTAGGGCAGTGAGAATCTGGAATTGCTTGCCTGAGGAGGTGGTGATGGCAAACTCAGTCGAGGGGTTCAAGAGAGGCCTGGATGTCTTCCTGGAGCAGAACAATATTGTATCATACAATTATTAGGTTCTGTAGAAGGACGTAGATCTGGGTATTTATTATGATGGAATATAGGCTGAACTGGATGGACAAATGTCTTTTTTCGGCCTTACTAACTATGTTACTATGTTACTATGTATGTGATTGAGCAGGAGTCCTTGCCTTTCCTGGGCTATATCACCTCAGCCCAGGGATTAGCTATGGATCCTGCCAAGCTACAAGAAGTGATGGACTGCTGGAACCTCATTCTCGCAAAGCGGTACAGCGCTTCATGGGGTTCACTAATTATTATCGCCAGTTCATTCCCCACTTCTCAACTTTGGTAGCTCCCTTGGTAGCCATCACCAAGAAGGGAGCAAATCGCAAATTGTGGTCAGAGGAGGACTCCATAGCCTTCTTGTTAAGTCCCACTTTGCTAGCGCTCCCATTCTACATCGTCCCGATGTAGATAAGCCTTTTATTATTGAGGTGGATACCTCATCTGTCGAAGCTGGAGCGGTCCTCTTCCAAAAGGACGCTCATGGTTAGAAGCATCCTTTCTTCTTTTTCTCCAAGACCTTCCCTCTGGCGGAGAGCAATTATTTCAATGGGGACAGGGAGTTGCTAGCGATGAAGTTGGCTTTTTCAGAAAGGAGACACTTCCTGAAAGGGGCTCGCTTTCCCTTCCAAGTCTACACTGACCACAAGAATTTGGTATATTTGCAGACAGCCCAGCGGCTGAATTCTCGCCAGGCCAGATGGTCCCTGTTCTTTTCCCATTTCCACTTCACCCTTCATTTCCTATCTGGAGAGAAGAACATTTGCGCCGATGCTCTCTCCCGCTCCGTGGTGTCATCAGAGGAGGAGGAGCCTCGGCTAATTGTTCCCTCTGAGAGTCTGAGAACTGTGGCTCCGGTATCGCTAGAGTCTGTGCCCCCGGGCAAGACTTTCATGCCATCCAATTTGCGACCAGATGTTCTTTCTTAGGCTCATTCGTCCATGGAGGGTAGACATTTTGGGATCAAAAGGACATCTGAGCTTCTATCGAGGACATACTGGTGGCTGCATATGGCGCCTGACGTTAGAGACTCTATTCAGGTATGCGTCCCCTGCGCCAAGAATAAGTCTCCTTGACAATGGCCTGCTGGGTTACTCTACCCCCTACTGGTGGCTAACAGACCCTGGGAGATGATCGGGATGGACTTTGTGGTAGGCTTACCCAATTCTCGTGGCTGCACCGTTATTTGGGTAGTTACCGACCATTTCTCTAAAATGGTGCATTTGGTGCCTCTCCCACGGTTACCTTCTGCACGGGCCTTGGCGGCATTGTTTGTCAAACATGTCTTCCTTTTACACGATATGCCTGACAAGATTGTCAGTGACCGGGGCCCCCAGTTTGCATCTTGGTTCTGGAGAGAGCTTTGTCGCCTAGTTAGTATTGAGCTGAATCTCTCTTCAGCGTACCATCCCAAGACGAATGGGTTAGTAGAGAGGGCCAACCAGACCCTGGTCACATAATAATAATAATAATCTTTATTTACATAGCGCCAACATATTCCACAGCGCTTTACATTTTAACAGCTTCCATCACAACAGTCATAAGTAACAATGTTAGCAATACAATAATTAAAGCAACAAAAGATGACCCTGCTCGTGAGAGCTTACAATCTACAATGAGGTGGGGAGATACAAAGTACAGGTGTGTATTTACAATGATGTATTTACAATGATGGTCCAGCCATCTTCAGGGAGTGGGGGATAGATGGAAGTAGTGAATGGGCTACACACAAACAAAATAACTGATTAGGGAACATGATAGGCCACTCTGAACAAATGTGTTTTGAGGGAGCGCCTAAAACTATGCAAATTGTGGATGGTCCTAATTTCTTGGGGTAGAGCATTCCAGAGGATTGGCGCAGCACGGGAGAAGTCTTGTAGTCGGGAGTGGGAGGTACGGATTAGTGCAGAGGTTAGTCGAAAGTCATTTGCAGAGCGCAGAGGTCGGTTAGGCTGATAGACAGAAATGAGGGAGGAGATGTAAGGGGGTGCCGCACTGTGAAGAGCTTTGTGGGTGAGAACAAGTACTTTGAATTGTATCCTGTAATGAATGGGCAGCCAGTGTAATGACTGGCGAAGAGCGGACGCGTTTGAGTAATGATTAGCCAGATGGACGACCCTGGCTGCTGCATTAAGGATAGACTGGAGAGGGGAAAGTCAAGTGAGGGGGAGGCCAATTAATAGAGCTTTGCGGTAGTCCAGGCGGGAGTGGATCAGGGCGACAGTTAGGGTTTTTGTTGTTTCCATGGTGTGAAAAGGGCAGATTCTAGAGATGTTCTTTAGGTGTAAGCGGCACGAGCGGGCAAGAGATTGTATATGGGAGGTGAAGGAGAGATCGGAGTCAAACATAACACCCAGAAAGCGCGCCTGCTGCTGGGGTGTTATGGTGCCACCCACGGAGAGGGAAATGTCAGGTTTAGGCAGGTTAGTAGATGGTGGGAGCAGAAGAAGTTCAGTTTTGGAGAGGTTAAGTTTCAGATAGAGAGCGAACATGATGTCGGAGACTGCGGACAGTCAGTGGTGTTCTGTAGTACAGCAGGAGTAAGGCCAGGGGATGACGTGTATAGTTGTGTGTCGTCGGCATAAAGATAGTACTGAAAGCCAAATCTGCTGATGGTCTGTCCAATTGGGGCCGTGTAGAGGGAGAAGAGAAGGGGCCATGGACTGAGCCCTGGGGTACCCCGACAGTGATAGGAAGAGGAGATGAAGTGGAGCAAGAGAACAGAACACTGAAGCAGCAGTCAGAAAGATAGGAGGAGAACCAGGAGAGAGCAGTGTCCTTAATGCCAAGTGACTGGAGTCTAGAGAGTAAGAGAGGGTGGTCAACAGTGTCGAAAGCTGCAGAAAGATCGAGAAGAATGAGCAGAGAGTGGTCACTGTTACATTTTGCTGTCAGAAGGTCGTTGGTCACTTTGATGAGTGCAGTTTCTGTCGAGTGTAGGGGGCGGAAGCCGGACTGTGAAGGGTCTAGGAGGGAGTAAATGGAGAGGTAACGGGTAAGGCGGGAGTAGACTAGGCGCTCCAAGAGTTTAGAGATGAAGGGGAGATTGGAGACCGGTCTGTAGTTGTTTGTGCAGGATGGGTCGAGGGTGGGTTTCTTTAGTAACGGAGTAATGATAGAGTGTTTGAAGGAGGATGCGAAAATTCCTGAGGAGAGTGAGAGATTAAAGATTGTAGCTAGGTGAGTAGTGGCGACTGGAGAGAGAGACTGGAGGAGATGAGATGGAATGGGGTCGGTAGAGCATGTAGTTGGATGAGAAGAAGAGAGGAGCCTGGAGACTTCTTCTTCTGTGATGGGATCAAATGCGGAGAGTGAGCCAGGGGAGATGTAGGGAGGGATGGGAGTCACTGAACTTGGTGATTGGAAGCGGATTTCCTGATGGATATTGTCTATTTTCTTTATAAAGTGGGAGGCCAGGTCATCAGCACAAATGTCTGTGATAGGGGTGAAAGGTGTCAAAAAGTTTCTTGGGGTTGTTGGATAGTGAGGAGATCAGAGTGGTGAAGTAGGTCTGTTTGGCGATATGAAGGGCAGAGTTATAGGGTTTTTAACATAAATTTGAAGTATATGAAGTCTTCTGGTGTGCGAGTTTTCCTCCATAAGCGTTCAGCACTCCTAGAGCATTGCTGGAGAAATCAGGTTTGTGATGTGAGCCAGGGCTGTTTTACTCTGTGTTTGGAGGTACTGAGGGTGAGGGGAGCTACTTGGTCTAGGGTGCTTCTAAGAGTGTCATTGTAGTGATGTACCACCAGATCAGGACAGGAAAAAGAGGAGATTGGGGACAGTGATGAGTGTAAGGAGTCTGAAATGGTATGACGGCTAATGACTTGTAGATTTCTGACTGAATGGTAGGTAGGAGGGTGCTGGGGTGAGTGAGGATTTGTAAGCATGAAGGAGAGAATGTTGTGGTCAGAGAGGGGAAGCGGTGAGTTATTTAGGCAGGAGATTCAACACAGCCGGACAAAGACCAGGTCAAGGGTGTTACCGTCCTTGTGTGTCTCAAGCTTGAGAGCTGTGAGAGGCCGAGCGAAGTGGTTAGTGATAGAAGCTGGGATGCAGATGTAGAAGTGGGGATGTTAATGGGAATGTTGAAGTCTCCCAGGATAAGGGTTGGGAGTTCTGAGGACATGAAGTGTGGCAGCCAGGCAGAGAAATGGTCCAGGAAGTGGGTGGGTGAGCCATATCTATGACATTTTGTCTCAGCCAAGCAGGATGACTGGGCATCTCTGCTACCATGGGCAGAGTTTGCCTTGAACAACGCTGTAGCCGACTCCACAGGGCAGACCCCATTCCTCCTTAATTACGGCCAGAATCTGCGGGTTCCTGTGCCCATGCTCATGTCTTCTGCTGAATCCAGGGTGGCAGACTGGGCAGTGGGAGCACAGGACATCTGGGACCATACACAGGATGCTATCCGGGTTTCCAAGGAGAGAATGAGGGTCTCTTCCGATGCACATCGGCACCCCGCTGCTACCTTTGCTCCTGGCGACTTGGTGTGGTCCTCCACCCGCAATATCAGGCTGTGATACTAAGCCTCGCCTCGCTACTTAGGTCCTTTCAAGGTTCTGGATCAGGTTAACCCTGTGGTCTTTCATCTGGCTCTTCCTCCACGCCTGGGTATCACGTAAACCAGGGGTGTCAAACTGCATTCCTCGAGGGCCGCAAACCATGCGTGGTTTCAAGATTTCCTTAGCATTGCACAAGGTGCTGCAATCATTATGTGTGTAGGTGATTAAATTATCACCTGTGCAGTACAAGGAAATCTTGAAAACATGACCTGGTTGCAGCCCTCGAGGAATGCAGTTTGACACCCCTGACGTAAACCTTTCATCTGTCCCTCTTAAAGCCCGTTCACATGTCCCGGTTTTCTGAGTCATCTGCCGGGACATCGGGTTCGTCCACGGATGATTATGAGGTGAACGCTATCTTGGGGTGCAAGGTGGTACGTGGCAAAAAGTTCTATCTGGTGGTTCAACTTGGGAGCCTGTGGAGCACATTCAGGCTCCGATGCTCATTGCAGTCTTTGAACGTAGCAAAGCCCAGGGAGGAGTGCCATGTTAGGTGTTGAGTTCCTGCCGCTGCACAGGGGGAATCTCAAACCATGTCCACTACGGTCTCCCATTCTTCTCCAGCCACAGTGGAACCTGCTCAGCGGAGACATCGGTCCCAGCGTCTGGCTCAAGCTGATACTGTGTGACTGGTTACTGCTGCCTTTCCAGGCTCTGCCTTTGTAGCCAGTACTGATCAACAAGTGGGCCTTTCTGGGACTAAGGCTACTTTCACACTTCCGTCGGTACGGGGCCGTTGCCATGCGTCAGCCCGACGTACCGACGGACGTTGTGAAATAAACGAACAACGGGGGCAGCGGATGCAGTTTTTCAATGCATCCGCTGCCCCATTGTAATGTCCGGGGAGGAGGGGGCGGAGTTTTGGCCGCACATGCGCTGTTAGGGCTAGCGGAATGCACCGAGTAAAAATAGATGTTTATTATAAATGGTGCGTTCGCAGCCCGGGGTCCACCGTGCAGGAGGAACCTGCTGCTAGTGAATGGTGGCACTGTTTGGCGGTATAGACTAGCTCTGTTACCTCACAGAGCAGCCACGAGAGGAAAGCACTGCACCCTGTTAGCCTCACAGGAGCACAAGCTTACTGCCGAACTGATAGCAGTCAGTGGTTATGCACACACGCAATCTCCTCACCGGAGGTGCCGGTATTCTAGGGGCTTATTTCAGCCAGGTCCCTGAATCACGTTCACACAATCTCCTCGCCGGAGGTGCCAGCATTCTAGGGGCTTATTTCAGCCGGGTCCCTGAACACATACATGCATAACCACACTGGCGGAAAGCACATATTAGAATTGATATTAGCGCATGGCCATTCGGCCATGCGAGCCTTAAATAGTTGCAGCACGTTTAGGACCTTTCAAAGAAGGACCAATGGAGTTGCTGCAGTACCTGATCATGTGACCCCAGATCTCCACTAAGAGATCTATTACAGAGTGCAAAGCAGGACTTAGTCCTAGCACCTACAAGGACCTTCCAAGAAGGACCAATGACATAGCTGCAGTATCTGATCATGTGACCCTCGATCTCCACTGAGAGATCTTACTCTGGGCATGCTCAGAACGTGAAAAGCAGGACTTAGTCCCAGAAGCGTCTGCTCGCCGCTGCCCAGCACTGACTTCAATGGCAGAAGCAGGAAATGCAGCAGTAACTCTTAGCACAGAGTCAGACTGAGCGAGACGCTGTGAGAGCGAGTCCAATCACCAGTTTAGTGGGGGTAATTCATAGGGATCCCACTAGTGTCTTTCAGCTGCACCCTGTGACTGCTAACAGGGTGCAGCGTATTTCTGGCGACTCTGTGAAGCAACAGAGTTCGCTTCCATTCACACTGGGTGAGGTCTAAACCCACGTGTGAGCAAGCGTCCGTCTGCCATTACTCAACAGCAGGTGTCATTTCTGCACGGTGGACCCCGGACTGTGAACGCATCTCATATTCTCTATTATTATTATTTGGTGCGTTCCACCAGTCTAAACACCCTGTATTTCAAAGTTGCTCATATTCATTTGTACTTTTAATTAATGAAGTAAAGAGTAAAGCAATGGTTGTTCTGTGACTAACTGCTTCAGTTATCCTATTTAGATGAGCCAACAATGAGCATTCCTGGACTCACAGCATGTCTATACAGACCAGCAATCTCCCAATGAAAGATCAAAAGGCCCATTGGTACAGTGGGATGATTTTGAAGCTGCCTTAAAAGTAATTGTTGACGGCACTGCATCACTCCATGTAAACTGATGATTTGCCTCTGATGACATTATATTAATAATAATCTGTCAGCAGGATTTTGCTATGTAATCTAATAGCAGCATGATGTAGGAGCAGAGAGCTTGAATGCAGCGATGCATCACTGACTGGGCTGCTTGGTGCAATTTTGATAGAATCCATGTTTTCTCTGCTGTAGTTGCAGCAAAGTTCAGAATGCTGAGCTGTATATAACCTCTCTCACACCCCTGATTGGCAGCTTCCTTTGCACACTGCCAATCAGTGGTTGGGGCAGGGTTACATAGATTAGCTGAAATGCCATGCACATGAGACCCATTCCTGCAGTAATAATCTCCTGCTGATAAAACACTGATTGTATTGAAACTAGAGCACATACTAGCAAGTGACACATTGTTGTAGTCAGGGTCTCTTGCTCTATCAGATTAAATAGCAAGTACTTGTTGACAGATTCTCTTTATGACTTACATGATATTAATTATCCTGCGCATATAGATTGTTCAGTTGCCTTTGTAAGGCCAATAAATGACCACTGATTCAGTTGCTTTTTTTAATTGCCTGGATTGGCTCATCTGCAGTGGCCATTAGGCTCATCTTATGGCCCATGCAAGACTAACAAAATTGCACAGTGCTTTACCAAAAACATTTTCAGTCCAAAGAACGTGCCATTTACCACGTCTGTTTATCCGATCAGAGAGGCCGGTTTTCAGTTTGATGCAGGCAAGCCGCTAGGCAATAACAGATGCAATGCATGCTGGGAAGGAACGGAAGTTCCTGCACATACTCTTTACCCTGTCAGCACTATAAGTCACAGAATTTAGGAATCCAAACAATTCCTGGACATAATAGCCTGGAATCTGCACAAAAAATAGTGAGGGTAGCAAGACCTCACTATTACACTGTTTAGGGTAAAATAACAGGCATGCGTTATCTCTTACTAAGTGAAAAGAAAAAGGGAGTTCGGAGTTCTGTATTAGATGAAAAAGTCTCA
Organism: Ranitomeya imitator; assembly: GCF_032444005.1. Classification (NCBI taxonomy): domain Eukaryota; kingdom Metazoa; phylum Chordata; class Amphibia; order Anura; family Dendrobatidae; genus Ranitomeya; species Ranitomeya imitator. Next base: position 442,798,493 of record NC_091287.1, read on the forward strand.
ACCCCATACATATTGCAGATCTGTGTTCCTATTTAGATTAAAGGATGATTAAACTGTATGTATACCATACCTGTACATGCATACAGAGCGTCTCTGTGGTTATTTTGTTGCCTTTTTCTTTCTTATATGCCCTTATATGTGTATGAATTATACATTTATTTACAGTACTTATGAATTTTCATGTGAAAATTTCTGTTGAAGCTGTTTCACCTTTGATAGATGTGTAATCGCTGACTCCTGTATGCTGGCTGTAGGGCGCACCATATTTTTACTGTGCAGGGGAGAACACCACTCTGACAATTACTGATTGTATGATTATTTTGTTTTGTTACTTTGATTATTTTTTAGCATTGATTCATATGGGAAAAAAATATTTATATAAAGATTGAAAAATGCAGTCATGAAGTATGAGTTTGTGTCACTCTGGCCGGGCCGCTGCGGTAACGGTACTGGGTCATGGTGGTCTGACTGCTGGTTGTGTCCGGCCGGGAGCGCATGCCAGTCTTTGTCAACTGTGGAGTAATAATAAAATTAATTAAAGGGTTTGTGATGCCAGTTGGGATGTTCGGCCTGTTATGGCCAGGTGCTGATGAAGGTTCCCTGTGAGTTAGACGGTGATGGACCATGTGAGATAGTTAACCCCTTCCCAACTAGGGCTGACTCCCTGGGGAGTTGGAGCAGGAATGGTGCAGCAGAGAATACTCAGCGTTAGACAGGGTAATGATCAGTTTGTACCTGTTACTGAAGTTCTGCAATCAGTTCCAGAGGTTTTCATACAATTCACATTCAGGGATTTAGTCAGGCCTGCATTGTGAGAGTTCAGTTTCTCTGCTGTGGCGCGGTGTAGCCATCCTGCTGCTAAATATACCTTCCAAGGTAAGCAGATGCTGGATCTGTGACCCCTTCCAGTGATCAGTCAGCTCGAATCCTATGGAAAACACTCTCTCTTGCAGCAGTGTCCCTGATTCTATGTGTTACTGAGCTTCAGAGCAAAAGAACACTACTGGTCGCTTTATAAAAACCCAGCAGTCTTTCAGTTTAGCAGGGACCCTGGAAGTCTCTGTGCTCTTGGGACTGATACCATGCCTGTGCAGCTTGTCCTGGCAGGGAGAGCACCCTACTCTCCTCTGCCTACATGTTTCTACCTCTTCCTACTCTTCCCTGCTCTGCACATTGCAACCTCTCAGAAACACCTCCTCTCCCCTGAGGGATTGTGCACTGTTCCAAATTCAAGCAAAAGTGCACAATCTTCCAGTAAGGGATGGGGTAAAATGTGTGGATGCAGTTTTTTACAGCAGAGAAACCATCCCTCACCGTAGCTGGCAATACATACACTGTGTTCCAAATTATTATGCAAATTGGATTTAAGTGTCATAAAGATTTAATTGTTTTGTTTTTCAAATAAACTTGTGGATGGTATTGTGTCTCAGGGCTCAATGGATCACTGAAATCAATCTTAAACACATGGGATAATTAGTTTTCCAGGTGATTCTAATTAAAGGAAAATTACTTAAAAATGATGTTCCACATTATTAAGCAGGCCACAGGTTTCAAGCAATATGAGAAATAAAAAGGATCTCTCTGCTGCTGAAAAGTGTTAAATAGTGCAATGCCTTGGACAAGATATGAAAAAATTTTATATTTCACAAAAACTTTGTGATCATCATACTGTGAAGAGATTTGTGACTGAAACAGAGCACAGACAGAGTTCATGCAGATTAAGGCATAATGAGGAAGGTTTCTACCAGACAAATTCATTGGATTAAGAGAGCAGCTGCCAAAATACCATTACAAAGCAGCAAACAATTATTTGAAGCTGCTGGTGCCTCTGGAGTCCCTCGAACCTCAAGGTGTAGGATCCTTCAAAGGCTTGCTGTGGTGCATAAACCTACTATTTGGCCACCCCTAAACAGTGTTCATGAGCAGAAATGGTTGCAGTGGGCCCAGACATACATGAACACTAATTGTCAAACAGTCTTGTTTACTGATGAGTGTCGAGCAACCCTGGATGGTCCAGATGGATGGAGTAGTGGATGGCTGGTGGATGGCCACCATGTCGCAACAAGGCTGCGATGTCAGCAAGGAGGTGGAGAAATCATGTTTTGGGACGGAATCATGGGGAAACAGCTGGTGGGGCCCTTTAAGGTTCCTGAAGGTGTGAAAATGACCTCTGCAAAGTATATAGAGTTTCTGACTGACAACTTTCCTCCATGGTCTAAAAAGCAGAAATGTGCCTTCAGGAGCAAAATCATCTTCATGCATGACAATGCCCCATCTCATGCTGCAAATAATACCTCTGAGTCATTGGCTGCTATGGGCATAAAAGGAGATAAACTCATGGTGTGGCCACCATCTTCCCTTGACCTCAACTATATAGAAAACCTTTGGAGAATCATCAAGCAAAAGATCTATGAGGGTGGGAGGCAGTTCACATCAAAACAACAGCTCTGGGAAGCTATTCTGACTTCATGCAAAGACGTACAAGCAGAAACTCTCCAAAAACTCACAAGTTCAATGGGTGCAAGAATTGGGAAGGTGATATCAGAGAAGGGTTCCTATGTTAACATGTAACTTGGCCTGTTGGGATGTTTTGGAGTTAAATAGCTTTTTTGTTCAGTGAATGTGACCTCCTAATGCTGCAAATTCCACAAATGAGCATTTTCAGTTCTTTAAAACATATCAAATGTTTAGAAATTCTACTGTGCCTAATAATTTGGAACAGTGGACTTTGAGTTTTTATTCATTTTGGAGATTATACTGTTATCATTGGGAGGTTTCTTCAATAAAATTAGATGTATACTCTAACGGGTGATGACTTTTATTAGACTGACTGTCATTTGCACCGACCATTTAGGAATATCTGAGAAAAATGTCATCTGCATAATAATTTGGAACATAGTGTATGTAAGTATATCACACATGCAGGCATTTTGTGGTGCTACAAGTCCGGGCATCGCAGCTTCATAACAGTCTTCCTTTCTATGTTTTTCAAAAGAAGTAACCACTACAAATCCTATAGCGCTCATCACGTATGATCACCTGGCATTGGTCTAAAGTCTAAATCTGCCTTGTGATGTATTGTATTCCCTTATATCACTGTGTTAGGGCTGGTGGAATGCACCAAATAATATTAAAGAGAATATAAGGTGCGATCGCAGCCCGGGGTCCACCGTGCAGAGATGACACCTGCTGCTTAGTAATGGCGGTCTATATGTTGGTATAATGTGAACACACATGGTTTTACTTCACCCAGTATGTAAGGAGGTGAACCCTGTTGTGTCACAGGGCCGCAATACCGCAGAGTGAACGCTAGTGTTTGGTCACAGGACTCTGCCCCAAGGACACAGGGTTAGAGTCCCTCTAGACCCACTAGCACTCGGCACCGCAAATGCAGTGCCAGGGAGAACTAAACACTAAAGATTTAATGTACTGAGTGCATGCAGCGCCACTCTGGCGGACACCACTAACCGCCCTAACTAGGGACCGGAAGGCGCACTAGCTACACACGGCGCCACACTGGTGAACGCTGCTGTATTGACGCTGTAATATCGTGCCTCGTGCTGGATGGCACTAACTGGCGCTAGTCAGCTCCAAACACCCAACCACATACAACAACACTAGGGAAGGGGTTTACTAGGAGCTTTCACCAGATAACATACACACATCCACACACACACACAATTTTAGTTTTATACTAGCGAATGGCCGAGCGGCCATGCAATCCTTTTATAGCGGCGTCCTTCCGGGACTTTCCCAGTGGTCCAATCAGGGCCTCTTCAGGACCTGAGCATGTGACCCCCGACCTCCAATGGGAGGTCATCCCACGAGCATGCTCAGTTGAGAAAAAGCAGGACTTAGTCCTAGGAACGTCTGCTCGCCGCTGACCACTGTTGGTTATAATAGCAGAACCAGGAATGACAGTGGTAACCAGATGCACAGCATCAGCTTGAGCAAGATGCTGGGATCGGCGTCTCTGCTGAGCAGGCTTCTCTGTGGCTGGGGAAAAATGGTTTGAGATTCCCCCTGTGCAGCGGTGAGAACTAGACACTTAACACACTGCATGCTAGATAGATGTTCTATTCCGCTGCCTAAAGAAAAAAAGAACCTTTGGGGAACTTTCTTGTTTATATCTGTTTATTATTTTTATCCTGGGAATATAATAAATTTGGATAATCAAATACAAACAATATTTGTAAACCATGGTAAAAGGTCGCAATGCATTGTAATGGCAGCCTATGACAATGGGATATTAGTTTTCATTTATGAAACCATGAAGATGGAGAAACATGATTATTTGATTTAATATTATGTAAGGTTTCTTAGTTATCAAGCCTTCTCAGTATGATTTACAATTATGTGGTTAGTATTTAATACACTATTTAGAAATGCAAATCCAATGTTTATTGATTCTTATGAAGATTTAATGAAAGACTTCTGAAAATAAACATAATTATAACGCCGAATGTACATGTTGTATAGATCTGAATAACATATCAATTATTTAATTAGGAATAGACATAGAGACAATTAAACAGATGGATCTGACTGTAGTAAAAACAAGGAATCTCCATTAGTAGCTCCATCACCCAGTCTGAGTGGTGATGATTGTGTAGTACTTGATATAGGTCATCAGAATATTTGTTTAAATCTAAAAGTAAGAGGTGAAATAATATTCATTACTATCACACAATATGAGGTTGTGAATACTAATACACAATTTGGTCCAGAAATATTTGGAGAGTGACCCAAGTTTTGGCATTTTAGATGTTTTCTAGTGATGAGCAAGCACTAAAATGTTCAGGTGGTCGTTACTCGGGTTGAGCAAATCATAATACTCAGGTGCATATGGAAGTCAATGGGAAACTCGGGCATTTTTCCAGCAACCCGCCCCCACCCAAAGGTCTGAATGGGTGTAAAAATTGTTGAAATCGATGGAAACAGTACTAAAATGACATGGTAGCAGCATAGGGAAGCATCTCTGAATCCCAGGTCGCTGCTGGGAACAATGTTATCAGAGAATTGCTCCACTTTTACTGACTGAGAATAAAATCTACAAAACCAAAGATAAAATGGACTTTAATGGAAAAAATGTCTAGAAACATTCTGTTAGGGTTGGCGGAACACACCTAACAAAATATAATAGTGAGGTGCGTTCGCAACCAGGGGTCCACCGTGCAGAGATGGAACCTGCTGCTAGGCAATGGCGGACACAAGATGGCGGTAGAGCACAGAAGACACAGGGGTTAAATGTCACCCGGAGTGAACAGCAGCGAACTCTGTTGCACCACAGAGCCGCAGCAAACTCTGCAATAGAATGCTGTTCCCTGTTAAGCGTCACAGGGCACAGCAGAAATGGCGCTAGTGAGGTCCCTAAGCTCAGCCCCTGGAATACTGGGGTAAGAGACTGACCAGACCCACAATGCGCACTGTGTCTTGAAAGCGACGCCGCTACTTGGCGCTGGCTCTATCTCCAATCTCCCTTGAACTCATGCACAACCTAAGGTAGAGGATAAATTAGGAGCTTGCACCAGAGACAATCATTCATGCATACGCTGGCTCTATCTCCAATCTCCCTTGAACTCATGCACAACCAAAGGTAGAGGATAAATTAGGAGCTTGCACCAGAGACAATCATTCATGCATACAAATCACATTTCATGGTCTATAGTAGCGCACGGCCATGTGGCTATGAGACCCTTTTATAGATCCCAGTCTGCCAGGACCTTGCTAGTGGACCAATCTGGGCTTGCTTGAGGACCTGAGCAGCTGACCACCAAACACCAATGAGAGGTTGCCACCTTATGAGCAAGCTTAGTAGGGTGAAACCCAATCTTAGTCTCAGGAATAACTGCTCGCTGCTGTTTACTGTTGATTGCTGCTGCCTCTCCAGGTACAGCTATAGCAATCAATTGCACAGCATGGGTCTGAGCAATATGCTGAGACCGATGTCTCTGCTGAGCAGGATTTGCTGTGGCTGAGACTGAATGGGAGACCACAGGAGAAGACACGGTTTGGAATTCCTCCTATGCAGAGGCAGAATCCTGATGCCTGAAACATTCTTTCCAGGATAATAACTTGTATATAAGGCAAAATAAATAATAGAAAAAAATGGCCTCCACACCTTAGGCTATGTTCACATGCAGTATTGTTTGCATTGCTTTCAATGGTGAAATAAACAATCAGCAGCAACTGTAATTTTAACATTTTACTACTTTATTTCATTATGTGGTATGTGTGACATGATCATACACATTCTGTTTAATTTCTGAAGTAGGGACTCTAAAAGTCACAAAGTTTGTTTTTCGGAGCCATCAGGCAGCCATCACTATTTGTAGAGGGCCACAGGCAGCCCTCACGTTAGAGGGCCAGCAGTCGGCCCTCACTATTGTTAGAGATCCAGCAGATGGCCCTCACTATTGTAAGAGGTCCATCAGGCTGCCCTCAATCTAATTTTAGAGGGCCAGCAGCCAGCCATCCCTAAGTATTTTTGGAAGGTCAGCAGACGGCTATGATTTTCATAGACGTATATTGCTACTGCAAAATTATTTATCCATCTGAGGTGGGTATGGATCGCCCCCCAAGGATCGTGGGGTACTCGGTACCGGGTCCGATGTTCACTGGGGGATGTCACGGTGGCTGACCCCGTGCGTGGCCCTGGGACGTCCGTGTAAAAGGGAAAGGTCTTTAAAGGGATAAGTTTATGTTCGTGATGCCACCTGTGGTATTCGGTCAGGGTGACCGACGCTGCTTTAAGGGGTCCGCTGGTGTGATGTTATAGCAGCTAGATAGTATACCTTCCCACAGGTGAAGTATGTCCCCAGGGCTTCCTGGTGTGTAGATGGTGGTATGGTGAGAGGCGCAGAGAAGAACGAGGACACAAGGTTGCAGTCTCTTTACCTTTACTGAAGACTTCAGCATCCACAGTCCAGGGCACCAGATCACAGGGCAGGCAGAGTCCGGCCGGTTTGGAGGCAAGTCCAGAGTTCCCTTGTCCAGGTGGAAATCAGTAGCCTTCCCTTGCACTGCCGTAGTGTAGTCCCTTACTGCCTATGGCTTCACATAAGGGTCTCACAGATGCGATGTTTCGCTCTCCCTGTCCCCCGTATAGGATAGGACAAAACCCGTATGACTGGTGACTTGAGCCTGTTTATAGGGTCTCTTAGATAACCGGCTCTGTAGGTGTCACCGTGCCTCCTGGGTGTAGGTGCAGACAGGTAACCTGCAATTAGCTGTCCTGCCGGTCTCTGAAATAAGGCGTAGAGGTCCTTACTCCCTCGGTGTTCCGGCTACCGGGATTTTGTGCCTCAGAAGGAGGCAGCCTGAGCAGGTCTGGTCCCCTTCTGGTATCCTCTCCTTTGTTTCGACTTCCTTCACACTCGCTGCAATACAATTCTGCCTTTCAATGTCTCTTTCTGGGAGCTGCAGCTCTGAGGGCATGCATAGCTCCGTTGACCCTCTGTCCTCCTCAGACTACTGTCTGGAACTGACTGAGCTGAGCTCAGTCAGCAACTAACTGTCCCTACAGACTACCAGTTATCTATATATATGGGGAGTTACCTAATAAATAGGAGCAGAAGCTCCCCCTGGTGGCCTGGAGTATGAAATGCGTTGCATGTTTGTGATACCTGGATGCAGTTATCCTTTCTTGCCTCCAAACGTAGCATCACTCTCCCCGAGGGGAAAGCAACACCACTGTGATGACCAGGACCCTTGGGCACCACAGGTACATTTTCTTTATAGCAGTAATACTGTAAGGTTTGAATCTTGGAGGGCCAGCAGAGGGCCCTAACAATTTATAGAGGACAGATGAGACCAAGATGGAGCTTTATGGTAAAGCACATCATTTTCCTGTTTGCTGTAAATGAAATGAGGCCTACAAATAAAAGAACACAGTAGTTTTAGTCAAATATGGTGGAGGTTCAAACATATTTTAGAGTTATTTTGTTGCCTCTGACACTGGGTGCCTTGACTGTGTGCAAGGCATCATGAAATGTGCAGATTCCAAAAAGATTTTGGGGCGCAATGTAGTGCCCAGTGTCAGAAAGCTGTATTTGCATCTTAGGTTATGGGTCTACAAGTGGGACAATGACCTGAAACATACTTATAATAATAATAATTATAATAATAATAATTTTTATTTATATAGCGCCAACATATTCCGCAGCGCTTTACAAATTATAGAGGGGACTTGTACAGACAATAGACATTACAGCATAACAGAAATACAGTTCAAAACAGATACCAGGAGGAGTGAGGGCCCTGCTCGCAAGCTTACAAACTATGGGGAAAAGGGGAGACACGAGAGGTGGATGGTAACAATTGCTTTAGTTATTTGGACCAGCTATAGTGTAAGGCTCAGGTGTTCATGTAAAGCTGCATGAACCAGTTAACTGCCTAAGTATGTAGCAGTACAGACACAGAGGGCTAATACTGCATAAAGTGTATGAGAACATGATGCGAGGAACCTTTTTTTTTTTTTTTTTATTATAAATAGGCCACACAGGGATCGTTAGGTTAATGCATTGAGGCGGTAGGCCAGTCTGAACAAATGAGTTTTTAGGGCACGCTTAAAACTGTGGGGATTGGGGATTAATCGTATTAACCTAGGTAGTGCATTCCAAAGAATCGGCGCAGCACGTGTAAAGTCTTGGAGACGGGAGTGGGAGGTTCTGATTATTGAGGATGCTAACCTGAGGTCATTAGCGGAGCGGAGGGCACGGGTAGGGTGGTAGACTGATACCAGGGAGGAGATGTAGGGTGGTGCTGAGCCATGGAGTGCTTTGTGGATGAGGGTAGTAGTTTTGTACTGGATTCTGGAGTGGATGGGTAGCCAGTGTAATGACTGGCACAGGGTAGAGGCATCGGTGTAACGGTTGGTGAGGAATATGATCCTGGCTGCAGCATTCAGGACAGATTGGAGCGGGGAGAGTTTTGCAAGAGGGAGGCCGATTAGTAGAGAGTTACAATAGTCCAGACGAGAATGAATAAGTGAAACAGTCAGAGTTTTTGCAGAGTCGAAAGTAAGAAAAGGGCGAATTCTAGAAATGTTTTTGAGATGCAGGTAAGAAGAGCGAGCCAGTGATCGGATGTAGGGGGTGAATGAAAGGTCAGAATCAAGGATGACCCCAAGGCAGCGGGCATGTTGCTTTGGAGTAATGGTGGAACCGCACACGGAGATAGCAATGTCAGGCAAAGGTAGGTTAGTAGAGGGAGAGAACACGAGGAGTTCAGTTTTTGACAGGTTTAGTTTTAGATAGAGGGAGGACATGATGTTAGAGACAGCGGTAAGACAATCACTGGTGTTTTCTAAAAAGGTCGGTGTGATATCGGGAGCAGAAGTGTATAATTGGGTGTCGTCAGCATAGAGATGGTACTGGAAACCAAATCTACTGATTGTTTGTCCAATAGGGGCAGTATACAACGAGAAGAGTAGGGGGCCTAGGACTGATCCTTGAGGAACCCCAACAGTAAGGGGAAGGTGAGAGGAGGAGGAACCAGCAAAACATACAGTGAAGGATCGGTCAGAGAGATAGGAGGAGAACCAGGAGAGAACGGTGTCCTTGAGGCCGATGGAGCGGAGCATAGTGAGGAGGAGCTGATGATCCACAGTGTCGAATGCTGCAGAGAGATCCAAGAGAATTAGCATGGAGTAGTGACCATTAGATTTAGCTGTTAGTAGGTCATTAGAGACTTTAGTGAGGGCAGTTTCAGTAGAGTGTAAAGAGCGGAAGCCAGATTGAAGAGGGTCGAGAAGAGAGTTATCTGAGAGATAGCGGGTAAGACGGGAGTGGACCAGGCGTTCGAGGAGTTTAGAGATGAAGGGAAGATTAGAGACAGGTCTATAATTAGCGGCACAGTTTTGATCGAGGGATGGTTTTTTAAGTAATGGATGTATGATGGCATGCTTAAATGAGGAAGGAAAAATACCGGAAGTGAGGGAAAGGTTCAAGAAACATACTTCAAGAAACACCCAGAAATGGATGGCAACAAAGCACTGGAGAGTTCAGAAGTGGTAAATCCATCTCTAGTAGTGTACAGAGAAACTGCAAATATACACATTAAATCAGTTAATTTTGCCTGCTTTGCTGAATTACTGAGCACAGATCACCATAAAAAAACACAAATCTGTCAATGAGTGTATGGAAAAAGCAGCAGAAAGGATTATAATTTATAAGGCAATAATCCCTAACTAGATGCCTGTAATATGCTATAGCTACTGCCACACCTCACCATAGATAAATGGCAAATAAGAGCAGTATTATTGTAGAATATAGAAGTGATTTGAACCAGCACTGAAAAAATATTTTCATATACATGGCAGAAGCAAAATCTGGAGGAATGTAAGCAACACTGCCAGCTTTGATGAATTTCTGAATACAGATCACCGTAAAAAGTATGAATCTGTCAATGAGGGCATAGAAAAAAGCTGCAGCGAGGATTATAATTTATAAGGCAATAATCCCTGACTAGATTCCTGTAATATACCTACTGCCACACCTCACCGTAGACAAATTGCAGATAAGAGCAATATTTTTTGTAGAATATAAAAAGGATTAGAGGAGATAGAAGGTCCAATGGCTGGATGTTCTATAGGACAGAAATGTCCAAGTAGGATGGGAGATTTTGCTAAATCAAATTCTCACAGCACAATCAGTAACAATCCCAAAAAGAAGGAAGAATTGGAAGCATTTAAAGAGACAAAGAAGGATAAGCACAGAACCTAATGTTAGGCGTCGAGTTCCTGCAGCTGCACAGGGGGAATCTCAAGCAATGTTCGCTGCGGTCTCCCATTCTTTACCAGCCGCAGTGGAGCCTGCTCAGCGGAGACGTCGGTCCCAGCACCTGGCCAGGACAGATACTGCATGTTTGGTTACTGCCGCCCTTCCAGGTTCAGCAATTATAACTAAAGCTGTTCGGCGGCGAGCAGGCGCTCCTGGGACTAAGTCCTGCTCTTCCCCTCCTGAGCATGCCCAGGGGAAGACCTCTCATTGGAGGTCGGAAGTCACACGCTCAGGTCCTGTAGCAGCTCCTATTGTTCCACTAGGAAGGTCCTGAACTGCTACAGCTATGAAAAGTTCGTATGGCCGCATGGCCATGCGCTAGTATCATTTGTGTTTGGCAATTGCCAGTGGATACTCTGCCACACTGTATATAAGTGGTGTGAGTCTGTTTAGCCTTGGGGCTGTACACTCAGGCAGACAGCTAGCATCAGTGGGGGAAATTAGCCTTGGCTTAGCATCTGGCTCCTTCATGTGTGCGGTTAGCACAGAAGAGTTCCAGAGCAAGCACAACATTTAGTTAGGGTTTTAGTCCCTGTGTACAGCGCGACTCTGTGAGGCAACAGAGCTCGCTTTCATTTCACATGGGATGAAGTTTAACCCACATGTGAGCTCAGTGTCCATCCGCCATTACTTGCAGCAGGTATCTCTGCATGGTGGACCCCGGGCTGCGAACGCACCTCGTATCTATCACCCTATGACTTGGTGCGTTCCACTAGCCCTAACACCTAAAAACTTGTTAAAAAGGAAAAAAGAAATGTATATTAAGTGGAAAGAAGGGGGGCATATCTAAAAAAGAATATAATGCTGTATGCAGGGCAAGTGTTAAAAGAGCTAAAGCCAGTAAGGAAATGAGGCTTGCAAGGGAGATCAAAAGCAGTAAAAAGAGATTTTGGAGGTATGTCAAAAGCAAAAGGAAAGTCAAAGATGCTATAGGATTTTTACAGGATGAATAGGGTGAAGTGGTCAAAAATGATGTTGAGAAGGCCCCGAACTTTTAAATTCCTATTTTGCATCTGTGTTCTCTAAGAAAACAATTGTACATCAAATGATCTTCACGGTGCTATCAAAGGAATAAAACAATCCACACTAACTAAAAACAGAAAGATGGTGAGGGAACACTTACCAAATTTACATGAATGTAATTACATAGTAACATAGTAACATAGTTAGTAAGGCCGAAAAAAGACATTTGTCCATCCAGTTCAGCCTATATTCCATCATAATAAATACCCAGATCTACGTCCTTCTACAGAACCTAATAATTGTATGATACAATATTGTTCTGCTCCAGGAAGACATCCAGGCCTCTCTTGAACCCCTCGACTGAGTTCGCCATCACCACCTCCTCAGGCAAGCAATTCCAGATTCTCACTGCCCTAACAGTAAAGAATCCTCTTCTATGTTGGTGGAAAAACCTTCTCTCCTCCAGACGCAAAGAATGCCCCCTTGTGCCCGTCACCTTCCTTGGTATAAACAGATCCTCAGCGAGATATTTGTATTGTCCCCTTATATACTTATACATGGTTATTAGATCGCCCCTCAGTCGTCTTTTTTCTAGACTAAATAATCCTAATTTCGCTAATCTATCTGGGTATTGTAGTTCTCCCATCCCCTTTATTAATTTTGTTGCCCTCCTTTGTACTCTCTCTAGTTCCATTATATCCTTCCTGAGCACCGGTGCCCAAAACTGGACACAGTACTCCATGTGCGGTCTAACTAGGGATTTGTACAGAGGCAGTATAATGCTCTCATCATGTGTATCCAGACCTCTTTTAATGCACCCCATGATCCTGTTTGCCTTGGCAGCTGCTGCCTGGCACTGGCTGCTCCAGGTAAGTTTATCATTAACTAGGATCCCCAAGTCCTTCTCCCTGTCAGATTTACCCAGTGGTTTCTCATTCAGTGTGTAATGAATGTAACCAGTGTTCTTCTGGTCCAGATGAATTACATCCTAGGGTACTGAAAAGTTAGCAGAGGAAGTTGCAGAAATACTAGCCAGAATCTTTGAAAATCCTGGAAAACAGGAGAAGTCCCAGAAGATTGAAGTAGGGCAAATATTGTCACCATCTTCAAAATAGGAAAGAAGAAGGAGCCTTGAAATTACAGGCACGTGAGAATTACTTCTATGCCAGAAAATATATTGGAACAAATTTTTAAACAGCATGTATGTAAGTACTTGGATAAGAATACACTAATTAACCAGAAACAGCATGGGTTTGTAGCAAACAATTATGCCAGAGTAATCTAATTTCCTTCTATGATGGAATTACTGATTGGGTGGATCAGGGAAATGCTGTAGATATAGTATATCTCGACTTGAGCAAAGAATTTGATAAATTATCTCATACTATCCTTATTGAAAAAATGACTAAAGTATGGGTTTGACAAGTCTAAGGTTAGGTGGATTCATAACTGGCTCAGTGATTGTATTCAAAGAGTGATAATAAGCGGTTCTGTCCAGTGTTGTTCAACATTTTTATAAATGATCTAGATAAGGGAACTGAATGTAAACTAATCAGATCTCTTTGCAGATTATTGAAAGCTAGAAGGGATAGGTAACACTAGAGAGACAGGGAAAATTATTCCAAAGGATCTAGATAAGCTTGAACAATGGGCAGTGATTAATAGAATGATATTTAAAAGGGAGAAATGTAGGATTTTACATGTGGGCAAGAAAAAGAAAACTACATCTACAGAATGTGAAAAAGACTTGGGTATACTAATAGATCACAGACTGCACAGACTGCACAAACACTGTTCTAGGATATATTAAGAGAAGCACAGAGTCTAGATGGACTTGTTACAGTGCAGGTCCAGAAGAATTTAAAAGTTCGGCCTGCTCAACATCATTTTTGACCACTTCAACCATTTCATCCTGTAGAAATCTTTTAGCATCTTTGACTTTTCTTTTGCTTTTGACATACCTCCAAAAATCCTTTTACTGCTTTTGGTCTCTCTGGCAAGCCTCACTTCTTTACTGGCTTTAGCTCTTTTAACAGTTGCCCTGCATTCCCTGCAAACACCATTATATTCTTCTTTAGATATGCCCCCCTTTCCATTTGATATACATTTTTTTCCTTTTAACAAGTGATTAAGTTCTGTTTCTAATCGACGCAGGGCTCTTTAAATGTTTCCAATTCTTTTCGGGATTTTTACCAATTGTGCAGTGAGAATTTGTAGCAAACTTTCCCATCCTTCTTGGACATTTCTGTCCTTTAGAACATCCAGCCATTGGACCTTTCCTACCCTCTTTCTGAATCCACTAAAATCTGCCTTTCTGAAGTCCAATCTTAAAGTCTGAGTCCTCCCTATTCATCCTCCTCTTGTAATCCAAAATTCAGGGATAGCATGATCGCTGCCTCCAAAGTTGCCTCCCTGTTAGGCTATGTTCACATTAGCGTTTTCTGGGGCTGCGTCGGGCGCAGCCGCGGCGACGCATGCGTCATGCGCCCCTATATTTAACATGGGGGCGCATGGACATGCGTTTTCTTGCGTTTTATGACGCATGCGTATTTTTTGGCGCAAGCGACAGGGCGCAGAGGACGCAGCAAGTTGCATTTTTTTGCGTCCAAAATCATGCCAAAAAAGGACGCATGCATCCCAAAACAATGCGTTTTGCATGCGTTTTTGTTTGAGTTGTGCGTTGTGTCGCCGACGCAGCACCGCAGAACGCAAATGTGAACGTAGCCTTAGTGAGAATTAGGTCCAGGATTGCTGATCCTCTTGTTCTCTTTTCTATCTAGACATGTTAGGAGTGGCAAAAATCAACAGTTTGGTACATTATGAAAGACAAAAGTGAACTGGAGAGCTTGGTAACACAAAAATACCTGAACATTCACGGAAAACAACAGTAGTAGATGATCGCAGAATCCTTTCCACGATGCATCCTTTCCTTCACAGCATCCACCCAAGCAAAGATTGCTCTCCAGGAATTAAATGTTTCAGTAGTTACATTTACCATAAAGGGAAGACTTCATGAGATCAAATACAGAGGGTTCACCACAAGGTGCAAACATTAATCACCCTTAATAATAGAAAGGCCAAATTAAACAAAAAAAAATCTAAAGGAGCCAGCCCAGTTCTGGAAAAGAATTCTTGGAAAGGTGAAACTAAGATCAACCTGTACCAGAATGATGGGAGAAGAAAGTAAAGAGAAGGGTTCGAACGGCTCATTTATTTATTTATGGTAAAGTTCATTTGTCCAATTACTTTTGAGCCCCTGAAATGAGGAGGCTTTGTTGAAAAGTGATTGCAATTAGTGATGGGCAAATCGGAAGAGTAAACTGCAGGGTCCTTACTGGACACCTAGTGCCAATGCCAAGACCCCTCACAAGGCCTTCTCATGGAAGGGCATGCTGCTGCTTGGGTTTGGCAGCCAGAATAAAGCCCAATCAGCAAGCTTTTCTGGTGTGCGCACTTTCGGCTCCATCACAGCCATGCCAAGTATTGGCATGGCTGTGATTGGATGGTGCAATATTTAAAAAATTTTAATAACAAGAGCAGAAAAAACACAGCTGCGGGCTGTAGTGCTCAGCGGTTTGGTTTATTTTGTCTGGTTCTCAAAAATACAGAGGCCCCACGTTATTTAAAAAAAAAAATTAAATAATTTAAAAACCGATGTGGGGTTCCCCCTATTTCTGATAACTAGCCAAAGTAAAGCAGACAGCTGTCGGCTGGCATCCTTAGGCTGGGAAGGTCTATGGATATTTGTCTCTTCCCAGCCTAAAAATAGCAGCCAGCAACCGCTCCAGAAAAGGGGCATCCATTAAATTTGCCAATTCTTGTGCTTTGCCTGGCTTTTTCGGCTTGCCTTTGTAGAGTGCCCATACAGACTGGTGCACAGCGCATTTTCATTCCTGGTAGAGTGGCCGTATTGCCTGGCGAACAGTGCACTTCCAGCCTTTTTAGAGTGCTCATGCAGACTTGTGGACAGTGCATGTACAGCTTTTGTAGAGTGCCCATACAGCCTGGTGCATAGCACACGCACAGCCTTTGTAGAGAGTCCGTCCAGCAAGTGCACATACTGACTTTGTAGAGTGTCCGTACAGCCTGCGGCACAGTGCACTTATAGCCTTTGTAGAGTGCCTATATAACATGGTGCACCCCAAGAATGTCATAGCGAAATGCATGTCGGGGCTCATATGCAACGGTTAGGCATAACACTTGATGGGTAAGAGGTTTACCACTATCCACCTACGTGTATCAGTATCAGTGTATCTTCATGTCTATATACTAACTAGGCCATAATAGAAGATACTTGAGATGATTTGAGCATGTAGCTGTCGCCTCTTTTCTTGTCCTAGAATTTTGGAGGGTACCATACTACAGCACATTGCAACGTATGATGTGGTCTATAGTCTAAGATCCCACTTTTTGGCCTCCCCTTGTCTCCTTCTGACACTGCATGTCTTTTCGATTGCTCCATGGTTGTACTGTTGCCAGCCTGTTTTTATCTGATGTAACTCGGTATATGGGTCTGTTTACACTATTATTGTCTTATTTATGTACTTTTGGATAAATAAAATATGTTTTACTTTTTGGCATAACAACTCTTTGGAATTTACTGGTGGTAAATATTGTATTATAATAATAATATTATAATATAATAATATAAAGCGAGGCATAAATCTTGTGAACCTGAGCATAACTTTCATGATGAGGCATCTGAAATCTAAGCATGAGGTGTAGTGGAGTGCACATCCTAAAAAGAATGACAGATTTGAGCATCCTCCTGTTCCCTCCTCTGCTGTGGTCTCTGCCTCTTCGTCATCGAGCATCTGCACGCTGTCCCATGGAAGTGTTTAGCTTTCCAAACCTCACAAGCCATTCCAACATCAATTCCAACATTTCCAAATTACTGGTCTTTGAAATGCTGCCATTCCGACTGGTGAAGATGGACAGGTTAAAAAACCTCATGGCAGTGGCTGTCCTGCAGTATATTTTTCCCAGTCGCTACTACTTTTGCAGGCGGGCCATCCTTGCCCTGCACACATATGTGGTTGACCAAATCAGGTGTGCATTGCGCCAGGTGCACATAACCACTGATACGTGGACCAGTAAGTATGGGCTGGGAAGTTACATCTCCCTAAGTGCTCACTGGTAAATGTAGTGGCGGCTGGGCCAAAGGGCAGAAGCCATTCTGGTGCATGTCTTACCATCACTGAGGATTGCTGGACATCACTCTGTCCAGGTTGCCTCTTCCTCTTACTCCGCTTCCTCCACCAACTCATTATCCGCTCACAGTTAGACCACCAACTTGAACACAACCAGAGAGAAATGACAGCAGGCTGTTCTGAAACTAATCTATTTTAGGGACAGATCCCATAATAGCTGTTGACGGGGATCAAACAGCAAACAGATGAGTGTTTGGTGGCGCTGAGCCTCAAGTCCGGGCTGGTGGTGTGCAATAACGGGTGAAATCTCATAGTAGCTCTGGTCCTAGCTGGTTTTGCGCACAACCCTTGCCTGGCACATTTGCTGAATTTGGTGGTGTAGAGCTTCTTAAAAAATTAACCAGATATGTCCAATCTACTGGTGAAAGTGAGGGCAGAGTGTGTGCACTTTCGGTGTTTTCACCCTGCTGATGCTTGCCTGTCTATGCTGCAGAGTCACTTCTGTCTTGCTGCTCACCAACTCATATGCGACACACCAACAAGGTGGAACTCAACATTGCATATGCTGGAGAGGCTGTGTGAGCAGTAACCAACTGTAGTGGAGTGAGTGAGTCGCTCGGCGGAACAACCCCACTTCACCACCAATGAGTGGGCCGCCATGCGGGACGTGTGTGCTGTGTTGCGCTGCTTTGAATATTCCAGCAACATGGCCAGCACTGATGACTCTATGTCACTATATATCACTCCACATGCACGGAGAGCCTATTTGTTGGGCTATCCATGCATGTGTTGTGACTGTCACACAGCTGGGACACATGCAGCTGCAGCTCCAAACAGCTGATTATCGGGAGCGCTTCAGGTATCCGGGTTCCCAATGCAGCTTTTTGGTAAGGAATTATCCGAAGCTATTCGCTAATCCCTAATGACTACTATTCTCATGACCATGTGCCTGGTCTCCCTGATAGCAAAAAAGAAAGCAAAAATCCTGCACCTAGTCATGATCGTCAGTCTGTGCAAGTTTCACACAAAAGCGACGTCCTCCTTAGGTGTAACTAGATGAGACTCTTATACTGTTATTATTGTACAATTTCAGCAAGATCCAGTAACCCTGTAAAAAAAACTCTTTTTACTTTCACCTCCAAAAAAAATCACTCCAATTACATATATTTTAAAGCGTCTTCATCTGCAGAGATGAATATTCCATTATGTGCAAGTCAGCAGCAAGCGCATTCTTACTACAGCAAGGCGTGTGAAGCGGAGAGGGCTCTTGATGGCAGGAACAGACTTTGATTGTCTGGCACCTTAGAATAAATGACAGCGCATTGTTGTAATCTGCTGTTTTGTGGCATATTTAAAGACTGTAACTGGAATCGCATTGGAAGACGCTACTTTACAAGACTGAGCAAGTTATATAGGCTGCCAGAAAATTTCCACAACCACTCTTGAAAAATAGATTACCATCTGCCATCAGCTTCAAAGAATGAAGAAGCACTGTGTGTTTGTATTTTAATAAGAATTTTTATACTTGGTTTTATGTAGAGATTCCATGGAGCTAAAAATGCACATGGTGAATGAGTAATGGCTTAAATAAACTTTGCCGACATGTCTTCACATCTTACATTGCAGCAATATTCATTCAATATATATATAGTTTTAGAGACAACCTGTCACCTTTCATTTCCTATTTTAAGTGGCTATTACAGTTCCAGCAAGTACAGGTTATTCATAAAGTTATATATTTTACAATAGATATAGAAAATACATAACTTTCTCACAGTTTTACAAATTTCTAATTAAAATCATTGAGTGTTGAAGTTTAAGATAAGAATCTGTCCCAGTCGCGTGATGGACAGAAAGGTGCATGATGCTGTTATGACTGAGGCCTAATACTTGCACGAGGATGTACAAACCAGGAGAAATGTTAAACCTACACAACACAGGTTCCTATGCAGACTAGGTGAATCCCTAACTTGCCCCTGAATTGTCCCTGACTGACTGCGGAGGTTGCCATCCTAAATTACAATAGTACAGCAAGTGTGTGAGAATTCAATTAAAAACAACTTTTATTCATCATATATTAAAATATACAACCAAAACAGACAAAAAGGACAAACTATCCTATTAATAGATATCACCAGACAGTAATTGGTGCCGTCTAAATCACTGACAGTACCAAGGGTTACATAATAATGTTGGAGTCTATGACAGTAATCAGCACCGTCTATTAAACTGTGGTACCACTCAAGGATATATATTTATAAATCCAACTCAGTTTGTAGACACACAATTTCTATATATGCATAAGAGTGTCTATTAAAAATGTATCAGAAAGTGAACTAGTTAAACATTAAAAATTTAAAAATTTATACCGAAATTTGCGGACTATAAGACGCACCGAACCATAAGACGCAACCCAAATTTTGGGGTGGAAAATAGGAAAGAAAATGTTTAAATAAAATGGTGGTTCATCTTATAATCTTGCCTCCCAAGATCTCAGTCTGTGCATGCGCTGTGTTCAGCAACTATTTTCCCAAAGCCCACCTGTTACCGCCGGCCTACTGAAGCAGCCGCCCTGTCTCCTGTGACCACGCTCCACCACAGCCAACCCCCCTCGGTAAGCAGCCTTCAGATTATAAGACGCAGCCCCATTTTCTTCTCAAATTTGGAGGAAAAAAATGCATCTTATAATCTGAAAATACGTTATATATGTATTAACAATGGTTGTCAAAAAAAGATGACTTATTACTTAGAGCCACATACCAACAGTGTTCATCAAACAAAACAATAAGGTTTACAAACTCAAATGAGTCTAATTAAGCTAACATATTCTACAAGTATATTGTGTGTTTATCCTTTTCAGCATGCACAGATTAATATTATAATCTTTCTGCAAGAAAAATTAGATCAGCCAATATCATCAATTAGAATCATTTGGGTTTTGTTTGCTAACCACTGTTAGTCTATAGAGTGTTTATCTGTAAGCACAAAGGTTACTTTCACTCTTACGTCTTTTCAGATCTGTCACAATCCATCGATTTTTGAGAATGCAGGATTTGCAGGATCCTGCATTTTCCCATAGACTTGTATTAGCGACGGATTGTGACAGATTGCCATCCGTTTCATCCGTCGTGCACTGGATCCTTCATAAAATAACGGTCCGTCGTGCAGAGAAAACGTTCATTGTAACTTTTTTGTGCACATCGGAAAATCGTTCAGCGACGCATCCTGCGCTGCCCGTCGTCGGCTACAATGGAAGCCTATGGCCGCAGGATCCGTCACACACTGGAATCCAGCAACGGATCCAGTTTTTCCCTGCTTTTGTAGTCCAGGAGTCAGTCTCTCTCTCTCTCTCCCCCAGACATTAAATTCCCGGAATTTCTGTACAACGCATCCATCCTTGCACTGGATCCATTGCACACGTTTTTACCTATTTTCATGACATCCGTCGATACGTCATTTTGCTGCACCACGACGGACCCCAGAAAACGGAAATGTTAAAGTAGCCTAAGCTAGCTTTTTTGCCGACCACTAACCAATAGGGCCCACACGCCTTTAGTATTAAATTAATGTACAGATGCATAAATATGCCATGTGGCCAATATACAAGCATATACATACACTAAACATCTTTTAAGACTTGGCAGTGCTGGTGCCAATTTGATTTTAGTGTGCTGTACTGAAACAATACATAACAAGGAAGATCTATAAAAAAAGTATGCTGCTGATTTTTAACATAGCACCTTGCTTGTTTGATTGCAGACAAATATTTTTTTACACTCAAGTTTACTGTTTACAACAAATAAAAGTGAAATCCTTAGCAAATTTACATTAAAATCTGTATGTAACGTATGCAGAATTTTCAGCTGACTTTTTAAAATGTTGAGGTTGAATATATATATATAATAAATACAGCGGGTGAAGAAAGTATTGAATATGTCACCAATTTTCTAAGTAAATATGTTTCTAAAGTGCTATTGACATGAAATTCTCACCAGAGGTAACAACCCATCCAATCCACACAAATAAAGAAATCAAACCATAGATGTCCATAAATTTAGTTCATAAGAAATGACAAAGGGAAAATGTATTGAACACGCTTAATGAAATGTATTTAATACTTTGTACAGAAGCCTTTGTAGGTAATGACAGCTTCAATGTGCCTCCTGTATGGAGAAACTAGTCACATACATTGCGCAGGTGAGATTTTGCCTCATTCTTCCACACACTCTTCAAATACTAAAGATCCTGTGGGCTCCTTTTATGAACTCTAAGCTTTAGTCTAGTCCATACATTTTCTATTGTATTCAGGTCAGGTGATTGGCTGGACCATTCTATCTATCAATTAATTTTCCTTCTCTGAAACCAATTGAAAGTTTCCTTGTGTTACGGATCTGCAGCTCAGGACTAGGGTAGAAGAGGGAACAGCTGACCCTGTAATAGGACTAGGCTGAAATCCTACGATGGAGTGGGCGACCTAGTCCTTGTGAATAGACCCACTGACGTTTCCTAGGCTAAGCTCAAACGAAGACCTACAGGTAGGGTGGAAGGGTGTCCCTGAACGATCTAGGGACTGGGAACAAAAAATGGTAACCTCTTAGTACGAAAATGGAGGAGGCTGCAGAAACGAACGGAAAACCAAAAACAAAAACTGGCAGAACTAGAGATCCCAGAACTGCACAAAATCAAACACAGAAAGCTAACAAGGCACCAAGCCAGAACACTAGCGGATTAACACTGTTGTCCAGCAAGGACTGGGAAGCAGGTGCTGGGTAATAAAGGGTGATGCAATCACCTGACCTAGGACAAACCCAGCACCAGAGGAAAAATACACCTTGGCTGTGTTTTCAGGATCATTGTCATGCTGAAATCATCCTGGTAGATGCGGCAGATTTTTACCAAGAATGTCTCAGTACATTTGTCCTTCCATCCTTCCTTCAATCATTTGCAGTATGCTGAAAAACAACACCCACATCATGATGTTCCCACCTCCAAACTTTACTGTTGTTATGGTATTTTGGGGCTGATATGCAGTTATTTTTGGCCTTCAAATATGGTGTATGCATAATGGCCTCCAAAGAGTTCAAATTTTATTTTTTTCCAATGGGAAGAGGGTCATGTGATAACATCAAACTTATTGAGAATTGCGGTCATCTGAAGGCAATTGTCTATTCTGTGAAGATAGGAGATGTGCAGCACCTGAAACAATGGATACTGGAAACCTGTGCTAGCATTTCTTCTGTGGTGCTGCTATCAGTGTGTCAAGAGTGGGAGAAGAGGATTGCATTGACAATCCAACATAATAGACAGCACTTTTAACACATTTTATAAGTGGTCATAAACTTGTAAATAACTAATGAAAGAATAAATTTAATTTAAAACCAAGCAAACCATTGTTTTTCTTGTGAAATTATCAATTTATTTTTTGTGTCCCATGACCCTCTTCCCATTGAAAAAAATAAAGTTGGATCCAAAATGGCTGACTTTAAAATGGCCACCATGGTCACCACCCATCTTGAAAAGTTTTCCCCCCTCCCATATACTAATGTGCCACAAACAGGAAGTTGATATCACCAACCATTCCCATTTTATTTAGGTGTATCCATATAAATGGCCGACCCTGTAGAGTGTGACTGCAGACTTAACTTAAAACCTGACAACACCTTTAAAAGGTGGGCAGACCTTTTTCTACTCGATCTTAATCACGCCTATAGAGTTATTTAGAAGGGAAAGAGATAATTTGCTCTAGTTTATTCAGATGATCTCTTAGAGTTCATATACAGTGGATGTAGTATAATTGTTATTATGCTCGTCTGATAGATTACGTGTATACAAGAAATTTCCTTCTTAACCGCTCCACCATGCTACCGGATACTATTGCACCAAGTGTTTAAAGGGACACTGTCACCTGAATTTGGAGGGAACAATCTTCAGCCATGGAGGCGGGGTTTTGGGGTTTTTGATTCACCCTTTCCTTACCTGCTGGCTGCAATATTGGATTGAAGTTCATTCTCTGTCCTCCATAGTACACGCTTGCGCAAGGCAAGATTGCCTTGTGCAGGCGTGTACTACGGAGGACAGAGAATGAACTTCAATCCAATTTTGCAGCCAGCATGCAGCCAGCGGGTAAGAAAAGGGTGAATCAAAAACCCCAAAACCCCGCCTCCATGGCTGAAGATTGTTCCCTCCAAATTCAGGTCACAGTGTCCCTTTAAGGTAGACTTTGGATATTTGACCTCACTGTTATCTAACAACATTTTTATCTCTCTGCAAGACCAGAAAAAAGAGAGGATTAAAATCTCAGATCCACATTTGCTACTTTATTATCAGAACACTGTAAATTATACATCAAAAATCATAACACAGTGTGACATTCACAATATTTTCATAGGACTGTGAATAGAAAAGCATTATTGAAAAGCGCAGTTCTCTTCCATGTGACCCTAGGAAATACTGTTCTTTGTCAATATATTTTTAGCAAGATTTACTTTTGTAGTGGATTCGTGAGGTGCGGTGAATGGCAGCTGACAAGAGGCTGATCTTGTTTTAAGCACAGAGAGGCGAGAGAATTTCATACGCTTCATGTCTTGAACATTTTTCAGCTTGGGATATTACATCTTTCAATTCTACACATAAAGAAGCACTCCCATCAAAGTTTTTTATCTTCTTACTATATCACAGTTGTTATTTTATAAAGTACTGTGTTGTTACAATGGCTCCTTCTGCCTTTCTACTTAATTAATTCTTCCCTTTTCCATTAGGTCTATGACATTATGTGATTAAAAACTGACTAGCTAAATTCTACTAAGCTCTATGTAGAAACAGTAAGTCTCTTTTCCCTGCATGAGTCATCATTAGAATTACAATACTATATCACTGCAAAGTCTATTGCTGCCAAGATCCATCGCCTCCTCAACTTGTGACCCAGCTATTCCTCTCCTCTTCCCTGCTAGGGACTTTGCAGTAAGGGATAATTGTAGGTCTAATGATGACTCATACAGGGAAACGAGACATACTGTTTCTACATACAGCTTAGATGGATTCAGCTAGTCAGTTTTTAATCGTGATGTCATAGACCTAATGGAAAGGAGAATAATTAGCTGTGTAGAAAGACAAAATGAGCAATTGTAAGTATATAGTGCTATATAATATGATGATTGCAGTGTAATAAGAAGATAAAAACTGTGGTGAGGGTGTTTTTCAATACAATATGAAAATGAAGATTGATTTAGTAAATAGTCCTACAATCTAATGCTATTATTTCATAATAGATATTTTATTTACTAATTATGTGAATGTTTTCTAATCTGCAGTAAGAAAACATATGCTTAATAGTGTTGAGCATTCCGATACTGCAAGTATCGGGTATCGGCCGATACTTGCTGTATTGGAATTCCGATACCGAGTTCCGATATTTTTGTGATATCGGAAATCGGTATCGGAGTGTGCTGTGTATGTGGTTCCAAGGGTCTGAAGGAGATGAAACTCTCCTTCAGGCCCTGGTATCCATAGTAATGTAAAAAATAAAGAATAAAAATAAAAAATATGGCTATACTCACCCCTCCGAAGGACCCTGGCTGTCACCGCTGCAAGCGTCTGCCTCCGTTCCTGAGACTGTAGTGAGTGAAGGACCTTCGGTGACGTCACGGTCAGGTGAGCGGTCACGTGAGCGGTCAGGTGACCGATCACCTGACCGCGACATCATCGAAGGTCCTTCACTCTCTGCAATTCTCAGGAACGGAGGCGGACGCTTGCAGCGGTGACAGCCAGGGTTCTTCGGAGGGGTGAGTATAGCCATATTTTTTATTTTTATTCTTTATATTGATACATTAATATGTATCCCAGGGCCTGAAGGAGAGTTTCCTCTCCTTCAGACCCTGGGGACCATCGAGGATACATTCCGATATTTGTGTCCCATTGACTTGTATTGGTATCGGGTATCGGTATCGGCGAGATCCGATATTTTGCCGATATCGGCCGATGCCATCCGATACCGATACTTTCAAATATCGGAAAGTATCGCTCAACACTAATGCTTAATTATTGCTTTGTTTTTAGGTAATTGATCTACTTTTTGTCTGCAATTATTTTATACATAATGCCTAGAGAGCCCCTTGTAACTGTCAGTGATTCAGAGGAGCAGAGTTTGGCTTCACGTTTCCGATTTTCACTTGTGGTCTATCCTTTTTCACAAATAGAACATGCCATCCGTGTTGCATCTGTGTGCTTTCCTTGAAAAAAACATGAACTTGACCTTTATAAAAGATGTATCTACTTTCCCACCTAACTTTCCCAACAGATGTAGCAAGTGGCAAGCGAACTTTCCTTGGTCACTAATGATTACTCATACTTGCGCTACTCTATCTGCATAGCTTCTAATCTTGCTAATCTGAGCCTCCCACTCCTGTTTCTATGACTTTTCCCATGCTTCACCAGTTTTTTGGAAAGCGTTACCCTATATATTCAGATTAATTGCCAGTGTCCGCTGTCTTAGGCTGCTTCCACACATCAGGTTTTTGCAGTCAGGCTCAAATCTGCGATTTTTGAAAAAACGGATCCGGCGAATGATGCCACCGGATCCGTTTTTTTCTCATAGACTTGTATTAGCACCGGATTGCGCCGGATGGCCTCACGATTTGTCCATGTTTTGCCGGATCCAGTGAAAATTGTTTGTCCGGCGTCTCGAAAAACGTACAAAGTTATGTTTTTTGTCTGCGACGAAAAAACGGACAGTGTCGGCGCTTATGGATTTTTCCTAGAATAGAAGCCTATGGGCGCCGGAAGGCACCGGATCCGTCAAATGACAGATTCCAGTGCAGGATCCCGTTTTTTTAACTGAGCATGCTCCAATACAATTGGCCAGTCCCCAATTAGGAAACAGATAAAAAGCCTGCCAGGTAAGGCCTTCATTCATCCATTTACCAGCCAGCCAGCAAGACACAGACCTACCACCAGACCTGAACCTGCCACCAGAGCTGAACCTGCCGCCAGAGCTGACCCTGCCACCAGAGCTGAAGCTGCTGCCAGAGCTGACCCTGCTGCCAGAGCTGAACCTGCCACCAGAGCTGAAACCTGCCCCAGGCCAGTCAACCATAACTTGCCAGCAGCCAGCCACAGCCTGCCAGCATCCAGCCGTAGCCAGACATGTTTTCTTCTGGGAGCTCTCCCCTGAGTCGTCAGCGCTGTGATAATTTTCTTTTATTAATATATATATTATATATTCTTTTATTAATATATAATATCAGTAAATAAATAATCTTTATTTTTATATAGCGCTAACATATTCCGCAGCGCTTTACAGTTTTGCACACATTATCATCACTGTCCCCGATGGGGCTCACAATCTAGAATCCCTATCAGTATGTCTTTGGAATGTGGGAGGAAACCGGAGTGCCTGGAGGAAACCCACGCAAACACGGAGAGAACATACAAACTCTTTGCAGATGTTGTCCTGGATGGGATTAGAACCCAGGACTCCAGCGCTGCAAGGCTGCTGTGCTAACCACTGCGCCACCGTGCTGCCCAGTATATTATTTTTGCATAACAGGAAGCTGCAGCATCAGACTTGCTTCCAGATGGAGACGGATGGGGTGGAGAAATGCCCGGAGTGGGCTCGCAATTGGTAAGTTTCTTACATACATCGCAGAAACACATCATCACAGACATCATAGTACACAAAACACAAAAACAGATCATTACAGACATCACAGTACCCACAAAACATTAGCCTACCTCCAAGCACATATATATTTTTTTAAGTCTTCTGGTTCTGGGGCTCAATGTAGAGTTCCTCAAAGCACCTCCCAGGGTCGTCGGCATGAGCGTCAGGGCGGTCGCCATTGAGTAAGTACTTTTTTTTCCACTTTATGTTGTTGTTTTGAGTCTAATGTCTTTGTTTTCTATCTTTTTTAACAGGCTTGACAGCGTGCTCCTGACTCGGATGGTGGGGAGGCCGGGCTGGACATTCACCTCCTCATCGATCTAATCAGAGAGAGGGAGCCGCTGTGGAATATGGGGGACCGCCACCACGCAGATCTTGGTGTTACCCGTCGGCTATGGGAGGAAGTATGGCAACAACTTGTGGACCACTCGGTGGACCTTGATGTTCCGGGCCCAGAATCAAGCGCATAAATATTCATAGTTCAGTTATGTTGCTGGATGTAATGTGCTGTATACTAACCAATTTGTGCTTTGACTTTACAGGCTAAAGAGTTGTGAAGTGGTGGTGGTCAATCGGGGATCGCTTCAAGAAGGAGTTCAACAAGGTGATGCAGGCCCTGAGTGGATTGGGAGGATGCAGGAGCAAATACAAATATGCTAGAGCCCTGTCATTCCTCCGGTCAACGATGGTTAGCAGAAGGTAAATATTACTCACCCCATTTAAAAAAAATGTTTACATGTCTAACACTTTTTTTGGGTTCAGCCACAGCCAAGCAATATCAATATTCAGTATTAATTACCTTTTTTTTTCTTTGTTCCACAGCATCGTCTGCAGCACTGCAGAGTTGAACCCTTCTGGAGTCTCAGGAGTCTGCCACCGCGGGACACTTCGACAGACCCGACCCATCTACAAATTCCCAGCCTTCCCTCACATCTGGTCCCTCGGTCCCATCCACCAGCGCTGGAGCATCGTGGCTGACTTCGATACATGAAGCTGCTGGTGAGGATATAGCTTTTCCTTTACCCCACCCCTCTGACAATGCTGCCACCTATAGAACATCTGTGGGTTCTGGGCGGCAGCACCAGAGGGGTCAGGAAAAGAGCTATGCGCCTGAGTTCTTGCATCTGAATGCAGCCTTCCAGAATTGTCTCAAATTGTTGTCTGAGCAAATGACTGCAAGATTTACTTTGTTCAAGAACAGTATTCTTGAGTTGCACACACGTCTGGATAGGATGCGTTCGGATGCAAGTAAATCGGCAAATCACTCCTTTTTCCAGGCAGTACTCGAGCGCCTAGACAAGCTATCTACTGACCAGCAGATGCATGTAATGCAAGCCTTCCAGTTTGCCCTAGAGCATGTTGCCTCCCAAGCCCCTCCACCCGCCACGGTAGTTCCTCCCGCACCTGCCCCCCTCCACCCACTGTCCCTCCGCCCCTCCTATACAATACCAGCCTCAAGCCCTGTACCAGCCTCAAGCTCCGTACCAGCCTCAAGCTCCATACCAGTTTCGAACCACATCATCTGTGCCTCCACTCCCTGCCCAACCTCTACTACCTGCCCACTACCACCAGTCTCCTTCCACACCCATCATGCCCCAAACACAACCCTCTTCTCCACCCACCACCTTCCCTGCCTCCCAATCCCCCACTTCACCCCTCAAACCTTCCAAATTCCCAACACTACTTCCGGTTTTATGTCCATCTGTTCTCTTTCTTTCTCTGCCCCTTCACCTTCTGTTTTACCTTCTGATCCGTGACCACCACGATCCTCTCTCCACACTCCCACTGTCGAAGTGCCCCAATCTGACAGCCTCTCCAGTATTATCTCCACCCCACACTACAAGAATTTATAAAAATTTTGGAAAACTTTTGTAAATAAAAAACAATTTTTTGGTTTAAAAATTTAGTATTTTATTTATTAAATGATAAGGTTAAATACTTTGGGTAAAACAAGGTACAATACTTTGGGTAAAACAAGGTACAATGCTTTGGGTAAAACAAGGTACAATACTTTGGGTAAAAATACAATACTTTGGGAAAAACCCAACCAGGTGCAATACTTTTGGGTAAAAAGGTACAATACTTTGGATAAAACCCAACCAGATACAATACTTTGGGTAAAAACAGGTACAATACTTTGGGTAAAACCCAATCAAGTGCAATACTTTGGGTAAAAAAGTACAACACTTTGGGTAAAACCCAACCAGGTACAATAATTGGGGTAAAAATACAATACTTTGGATAAAACTCAACCAGATACAATACTTTGTGTAAAAAACGGTAAAATACTTTCAGTAATAAGGTCCAAGACAAATTTTTCAAACTGGCAGGCACGGTACTGATTAAGGAATGTGCCTAAGACTGCTGAACACATATTGTTAAAGGTAGAAGTAAACTTTGTGCAGTGCCCAATTCCCCCTCCCACTACTCCCCCAGGTGATGCCATAATTGGGACGCCCAACTGACCAACCAGAAGAAAGAGGAAGGGGCATCTGACCACACCCTCAGGGGTTAAATTCAGGTGCCCGGCGTCACCGCCTTCCTCTTCCTCCCCGACTGACCCTTGGAAGCTGTTGTTTCCTGAGGACCCCTGGAGCCCCCTGGTCGAGGCACTGCAGCGGAGAGCTGCACAGGAAGGTGAGCACTGGCTTCAAGCCCTTATTACCGGCCTCAGCCCTCTCCTCACCCCCTGCCCGCTGATTCATACGTGTGTCTGCCGGCCTTCCTCCCCTGGGGCATCGGCCGATATCATCCACAGCCCTGCTACCCAGATTTCTGCCCCTGACATGGCCAGCCATACACTCAGGCTCTTGGCATTCCCGGGTCCCTGCGCCTCCTCTCCCACTGTAATCCCACGTGCTGACTCTTTGCTCGGCTGGGGGATGCCTGGCTCCTTGCCCGGGCCGCACATCGCCCCCAACATCATCCGCCGCTCTGGGTGCAGGGAGGGGGCAGGCGGTCCGCGCAGGGGGCTCCGGGTCGGTGGCATTCAAATTTAGGCCCTGGCTTGGGTCTACTCCATGCCATCCCCATGAGTCTCCGCCCACTTCCTGTGATGCTCCGCCCACTACCACACATCCCTGTATGGCTCCGCCTACCTTTGATGACTGGCAAGGCCCACTTACCTCCAGCGCATCAACACTAAGCTCTGCAACTCTGACAGTCGCTGGCTCATATGCCGCAGACCATCCCTATCCTCCGAATACTCCCAACATCACATTCGCCGTCCCTCTAATTCCCACTATTCCCCCGATCAATGCAGTACACATGGGTCCCACCGCAGGTGTCGACCCGCTAGATGACATTCCCCATCCACATCAGGATGGTCCGACGGTTCCAAGAGCAAAGAAAGGTGGCACCAACCATACCAGGGCTGGAGCGACACCATCTGCGGTAACCGCTCAGGCGCACGATGAGCCCTGGCTCTCACGCGCACCGTCTTTGGCTGCCGGCTGGGGAGTTTCACCCTCATCTCCCCAGGCTACCGGCCATATCCAAAGCACCTCTACAACAAGAGGGACCTCCCTCTCCTCAGACGACGCCCATCACTGGCTGCCACCGGGGAGACCCATCTCTATCTCCCAGGGTCACTCTATCTCCCCGGGCCTCCTGCCAACATCAAGTCATCGCTACGTCGGGAGCTGGAATCCCTCCACCACCCGGGAGATACTCGGCCTGTGTCTGACAGCGGCGAGTGTTTTGATATCAGCAAGTCATCGCTACAGCAGGAGTACCCCCGTCCCCCGGGAGACACTCGGCCTGCGTCTGACAATGGTGAGTGTCTAGTTCAACAGTTTGACTCGCCCAGCGTTCCCCCGTCAACGGGAGTCACTCGGGCACACGACAGAGATCAGACGTCATGTGCTCCATCACTGACTGACAGCCGGAGTGAATCTTTACCCTGGGCTACCAGCCAGTCCAACGAACAGGAGCAGGAGTACCTCCATCAAGCAGAGTCATTCGGCCAGAATCAGATAACGGTGAGTGTTTTCTTTCTAACGTACTCCCTGAGGTGGGCTCAGCAGACTGTGGGATATGGGTTCTCAAAGTGGACTCAACGGACAGTGGTATATGGGTCCCTGGGAAAGAGCTCAGAGGACAGGAAAACGAGATTATTAATATATATCCAGTAACCTAAAATCAGCATGTAAATTCCCCGAAATAGTACATCAAAAGATAAGACAATAGGTTGAAAAAGGTCGAATGTTGTCCCCTCTTTATTCATTGCCGTTCAAAAATATCAAGAATCCCGCCATTAGGCATAATTCCTAAAAAAGAACCTGAAAAATATTTGCTAACCCCATAATGCGGAACGGTTAACGGCGCAATCGCCCAAGCGAAGATTCCGTGATGTACACGTCTCTCAGCAAGGTGGTGGAATTAGTACACAAAGCTGGGCTCGTTGCCTCGCTGGCACATAGAGTCGGGATTCTGCCTATTACCCGAGCACCCCTGATGCTTCCACCTGTTATGTTGCAAGGTGGACAAGCCTATTATTTGGATATCTGCCTGCCAATGGAATGTTCTGTTTCGTGTCACTAAATCGATCTATCCAGTACTTTCCTGGACAGGGTAGTTCTTTATGAAACAGGCAGCAATGGTCTGATTCAGTACCTCGACGAATTTCTGTTTGTCAGATCCAAAGAAATCTAAACTCTGCTCCTTCCTCCTCAAAGAATTTAAATGTGTATCTCGGCACTTCAGCGTGCTGCTATCACCCGAACAGATAGTTGGCCTCTTTTAGGCATCGAAATACAGTAGACACTAGTGTTGAGCGATACCGTCCGATACTTGAAAGTATCGGTATCGGATAGTATCGGCCGATACCCGAAAAATATCGGATATCGCCGATACCGATATCCGATACCAATACAAGTCAATGGGACATCAAGTATCGGAAGGTATTCTCATGGTTCCCAGGGTCTGAAGGAGAGGAAACTCTCCTTCAGGCCCTGGGATCCATAGGGATGTGTAAAATAAAGAATTAAAATAAAAAATATTGATATATTTACCTCTCCGGCGGCCCCTGAACTCAGCGCGGGTAACCGGCAGGCTTCGTTGTTCAAAATCAGCGCTTTTAGAACCTGAGAATCACGTCCCGGCTTCTGATTGGTCGCGGGCCGCCCATGTGACCGCCACACGACCAATCACAAGCCGCGACGTCACCGCAAGCTATTAACGCGCTCATTTTTAAAAATGAGCGCGTTAATGGCTTTCAAAGACGTAGCGGCTTGTGATTGGTCGCGGCCGCGACCAATCACAAGCCGCTACGTCTTTGAAAGCCATTAACGCGCTCATTTTTAAAAATGAGCGCGTTAATAGCTTGCGGTGACGTCGCGGCTTGTGATTGGTCGCGTGGCCGCGACCAATCACAAGCCGCTACGTCTTTGAAAGTCATTAACGCGCTCATTTTTAAAAATGAGCGCGTTAATAGCTTGCGGTGACGTCGCGGCTTGTGATTGGTCGCGTGGCCGCGACCAATCACAAGCCGCTACGTCTTTGAAAGCCATTAACACGCTCATTTTTAAAAATGAGCGCGTTAATAGCTTGCGGTGACGTCGCGGCTTGTGATTGGTCGCGTGGCGGTCACATGGGCGGCCCGCGACCAATCAGAAGCCGGGACGTGATTCTCAGGTCCTAAAAGCGCTGATTTTGAACAACGAAGCCTGCCGGTTACCCGCGCTGAGTCCAGGGGCCGCCGGAGAGGTAAGTATATCAATATTTTTTATTTTAATTCTTTATTTTACACATCTCTATGTATCCGATACCGATACCCGATACCACAAAAGTATCGGATCTCGGTATCGGAATTCCGATACCGCAAGTATCGGCCGATACCCGATACTTGCGGTATCGGAATGCTCAACACTAGTAGACACCAATTTCCCTTACTATCAGAAAAAATACAGCAAACACCGCTAATATTAGAAAACTTTGGTGAAGTTAAAGTCACCCTCCAACAGATGCAGGCCTTATTGGGTTTACTGACATCGGCAGAGCTTTCTCTCGCTGATTATCACTGGCAACAAAGGGCATTGCCCAGACAGGTCTTATAATTAGAAGCACTTGCTTCATGAAAGCAGACTTACTAGCCTGAAAAACATTCCTACAATCCTACAATGGTTTCCTTCAATCCTACAATGGACATAATTCTATCATAGTACAAGAGACGTCACGCAAGGACCTAGGGACCAGGGTAGTGAGAAGTATCAAAAGCGGTTTTACATCAATCTACCCAAAAAAATATAGCCGTAATAATGGACCACAGCAAGTTGGGGGCCGTGATCCAGCCCTGTCAGAAATTTTTGCAATAGCATCTTCTGCGGAGCTATGGGGTACTCTGTCAGATAACACAAACATCAAATTTTAATGAAAGATCCGAACCTGAAGAACCTTAAACAAATTATCTTCCATATCCCCACCTTTATTCGCTCTTCAATGCCAACTAGCACTACTTTGCATGAAACACAACATCCGGTGTCAAGCCAGTCTAACGTGGAATGTAGACAATACTTTTGTTATGTCAAATTTTACCTTCCGATTAGCAAGCCTTCGAAGTCCTTCTCCCCAAGGCTCAAGCATTCCTCCATCTCCATGGGACACAGTGGCCAATCACTTATGCCCTTAATTGACTGTTCGGTTACACCAACTACCTGGTAGGTCTACGGAAAGGCATAAGAAGAGTGATGCTCGCTAATTCAAGGTAGGCCGATTGATAAGTGCGATCGAGCGAGATACGTGGCGTGCGTAGAATATTTGAATCGCCTCAGGAAAGGAAGTGGATCGGGTACATCGGTGCAATGAAATTTATCATGACTAACCCCCAGTTTATTTCAATTAATGGGCTAGGCGGATGTTAATAGACCCCCTTTTTATCAAACAAGCTGTAAGAGGCTGGAGAATGCTTCAACCAAGTCAGGAATGCCTTCTCCCTATATCATTGAGACTATTCCGCAATATTATCGCAACATCAAAATCTCCTTAGCAGTGGCAAGTCGCTTATATCAGCAGCCCTCACTATCACTTTGTTTCCAGCGCACTGCGCATTAGTGTTTTGTTACAGCAGTCAACAATCAGAGTCGGAAGGTGGTTTAATCAATGAGGACTTAGAATTTGCAGCAACGCTTCACGCACTCATGTAATGCGATCAAGATAGCAGAGGTCCCTGGTTCCCGGTTAACTAATCAAAGGGACCAATATTCCCTCTAAAAAAACAAAAAGAAACCTAAAGCTATGGGAGGCCAAAAATGCAGACAAGGGGCTGCTGTAATTTTGCATTTTTCTCCAGTAGGGTTGAGCGAAACGGATCGGCCAATTTCAAAAGTCGCCGACTTTTGGCAAAGTCGGGTTTCGTGAAATCCGACCCGATCTCACTGTGGGATCGGGTCAGCGTTCAGCAATCTTCGCTCCAAAGTCAGGTTTCGTTATATATATATATATATATATATATATATATATATATCATTGAGACACATATATATATATATTTATATTTACTTCAGCGCGATAATATTGAAAAGCCGGTAATTCAGTTGCCGTCTTTTCATTTCTCCTTCCTAAACCCGACATGATATGAGACATGGTTTACATACAGTAAACCATGTCATATCCCCATTTTTTTGCATATTCCACACTACTAATGTTAGTAGTGTGTATGTGCAAAATTTGGGCGCTGTAGCTATTAAATTTAAGGGTTAAATCGTGGAAAGAATTAACGTGGGCTCCCGCGCAATTTTCTCCGCCAGAGTGGTAAAGCTAGTGACTGAGGGCAGAGATTAATAGCCTGGAGAGGGTCCATGGTTATTGCCCCCCCTCCGGCTAAAAACATCTGCCCCCAGCCACCCCAGAAAAGGCACATCTGGAAGATGCGCCTATTCTGGCACTTGGCCACTCTCTTCCGATTCCCGTATAGCAGTGGGAAATGGGGTAATGAAGGGTTAATGTCACCTTGCTATTGTAAGGTGACATTAAGACAGATTAACAATGGAGAGGCGTCAATTATGACACCTATCCATTTTTAATCCAATTGTATGAAATGGTTAAAACACACACATTATTACAAAAACTTTTAATGAAATAAAGACACAGGTTGTTGTAATATTTTATTAGACTCTTAATCCACCTGAAGACCCTCGCTCTGTAACAAAGTAAAAATAAAAAAACAACAATATCCCATACCTTCCGATGATCTGTCACGTCCCACGCTGTAAATCCATCTGAAGAGGTTAAAATATTTTACAGGCAGAAGCTCTGCTAATGCAGCTGTGCACGTGGCTGTAAAACCCCAGCGAATGAAAGGAAAGTAGGTCAATGACCCGTAGTTACCTTCATTCGCGGTGATGCGCCCTCTGCTGGATGTCCTCATATGAACTCGAACCTGGGAACTTTTCTGAATATTTTCCCACGCTCGACTTCATATGAGGACATCCAGCAGAGGGCGCATCACCACGAATGAAGGTAACTACAGGTCATTGACCTACATTACCTTCATTCCCCGGGGTTTTACAGGCAGGAGCACAGCTGCATTATAGCAGAGCTCCTGCCTGTAAAATATTTTAACCCCTTCAGATGGATTTACATCGTGGGACATATCGACGGAAGGTATGACATATTGTTGGTTTATTATTTTTAATTTGTTACAGGTCGAGGGTCTTCAGGTGGATTGAGAGTGCAATAAAATATTACAACAACCTGTGTGTTTATTTCATTAAAATACTTTGCAATATTGTGTGTGTGTTTTTTTAACCATTTCATACAATTGGATTAATAATGGATAGGTGTCATAATTGACGCCTCTTCATTATTAATCTGGCTTAATGTCACCTTACAATAGCAAGGTGATATTAACCCTTAATTACCCCATATCCCACCGCTACACGGGAGTGGGAAGAGAGTGGCCAAGTGCCAGAATAGGGCATCTTCCAGATGTGCCTTTTCTGGGGTGGCTGGGGGCAGATGTTTTAAGCCAGGGGGGGCCAATAACCGTGGATCCTCTCTAGGCTATTAATATCTGCCCTCAGTCACTGGCTTTACTACTCTGGCGGAGAAAATTGCGCGGGAGCCCACACCAATTTTTGCCGCGATTTAACCCTTAAATTTAATAGCTAGCTTATGTCTAAGGTGCGAGCAAACGGCGGGTGAAAAAGATCTAGGCTGCCCGGGCTAACGTTCAACTGAAGAGGTATTATTATTATTATTATTATTATGTATTTATATAGCACCATTGATTCCATGGTGCTGTACATGAGAAGGGGTTACATACAAGTTACAAATATCACATACAGTAAACAAACTAACAATGACGGACTGATACAGAGGGGCGAGGACTAATTAAATAATTTCCATTCCAAACACTTCATACTGATAAGTGCAGCAACACATAATAAATGATGCTATGGATACTAGTACAAGTATATTGAGAACAAGCTGTGAACACTGGAAGAAACAGTGTAACAGTTATTCTTGGTCTTCATTGAGAAGATACAGCCTGCGCCTGATGCCCCAGTTACATAAATCAGAAAGATGATAATTATACAGGTTTTTTGGTTACTATTACCTACGGACACTTATCCTATTATCCACTGCAGGTTGTTGTAAATTAAGGAGAAGTTTGACAAAAGTAATATGCAGCCCTCTAAAATGTCTGCTAGTGCATGTTAGAAACGGTTTTTGTCGCGCACATCATTTTCACTGTACGCCATTCAACTGTGCTTTAGTTGATAGCTTAAGATTTGGAATCTCATCGCTGGTAGATTCATTTAGTCCACATTTTAACCCTCTCAAGACTTGGCAATTTAGTATTTTTACCCTCCTGTTCTTTCAAGAGTCAAAATTGTTTTAATTTTTTCTCGACATAGCCATATGAGTACCGTATTTTCTGGTGTATAAGACGACTGGACGTATAAGACAACACCCAACTTTTTCATATAAAATATGGAGTTTGGGATATACTCGCCGTATAAGATGGTGGTCATTTGATACGCCCAGTCATCTTATATGGCGTGTGTGGTGCGGATGGTTCCTAGGGTTTGGAGAAGAAGAGACTCTCCTTCAGGCCTTCAGGCCCTGGGATCCATATTCATGTAAAAAAAAAGGATAAAATTAAAAAAATATGGGCTATACTTACCCTCCGACAGCCCCCGACTCTTAGCGGTGCAAGCGGCGGCCTCCGTTCCTAAGGATGCATTGAGTGAAGGACCTTCGATCACGTCGCGGTCACTATTTGCTGTCTTCTCCGGTCTCCAGCATCACGCCATTCCTCTCCTGGGTCATGTGACTAATACTCCAACTTGTCGGCTCACACATAAACACCAGCCTCATACACCTACATTGTAAAAGCCACTCCCAGCTCACTCAAAAACTTTAGTGCAATCCCATCTGTATATTTTTTATATTAAATCTGTGTATGTGGTTGTAATGTAGCATTTATGTATTAATATACTCACCCACTGGCAGACACAGACAGAAGAGGCTGCTGTGCAAGAACAATATATGGGCCCTTTGCCTTCCAGTAACTCATCATAATGCATAATTTTACCAGCTTTGGAGGTAGCAATGGACCCCCCTACCTCTTGGACCCCTGTGCGGCTGCACAGGCTACACCATTGATCAGGTCTGGACTGGGGCTGAAATTCAGTCCTGGCATTTGAAATAACACAGGCCCAAGTTGTCCCCGTCCCCATGAACCAGATGGGATATATTACTAATATTACCCTGGATGGAGGAAAGAGAGATTTACTACAAGACCAATATTTCTAATGATACCCGTGGCCTGCTGGGATAAGTGACGGAGTCATTAACTTTGTGCTCCGTCACATCTCTTAACAGTATGGATGTCTTGAGAACACCGATTCTGTTAACAACATAGCAGACAAGGCAGCCCACGACCAGACAGGCCCCTCTGGCTTTTGCCAGAATTGCCAGATGGCCTGTCCGGCCCTGCCATTGGTATGTCCGCCCTGTACTCACCTATAGCCTTCTTCTGTGGGATCCAGTGCCATTCTTCTGCTCTTCTCACCACTCTGCAGACTCTCTGGGTCATGCTGCACTCTGTAAAAACCATTTCAGGGTCACGCAATGTAAGTCTATGGAGTATCAGAGCGAGGATCCATATTCTTACATTGTGTAAGAGACTTCCAGCTTACACATAGTGCATGAAGTGAGCTGGCAAGTCAAAACTGCAGAGATATCACTGAGAATAGGAAGCAGAACGGCGCTGGGCACAGTAGGTGAGAATACGAATAGGCTCACACTACATTACAACCATATATTCACACATTTAATGAACAAAATTGTAGCTGGGATTGCTTGTATAACTTCAGCTGGATCTTCTTTCTGTTATTGTTTAGTGAGATCATTCTAAAAGAATGGGAAAGATTCCTTAAAAAAGGAAGTGAAATGTGAAATACAACATCCCTCTTACGATTTACAGTATTAACATTATTTGTTGACTATTGCATTACTTTTATATTTATTGTGACATTTTCAAATATGTGTATGTTTCCAAGCCTTATTTAGTGGAGGTTTCTTTTCCGCTTGTGCTGTATACCCAAGAACCAGGAATAGAATAAAAAATTACACTTCTATTTTTGTACAGCTGAAGGCAGATACCAGGGATGATATTCAGTCTTTCCTTCCTGGTTATCGAAATCACTTGTAGTTCATCAGCCTAGGAAGGAGCTGTAAGCGATGCCCATGGGACGGTGCTGCGCTCCCGCACAACGGCCGACGAACAAGCAATGCCCTAAGCTCTGGGGTTCTCTGCGCAGCACTGTTGCTGCGGTCACTTTATGAGGAAATTGCTCATTGTAGAGGACATCTAGTCATTCTCATCTTCTCAACACCCACTGTGGCTGCCATAATTATATGCTCCTGCCTATGCTGGTCTTCTGTGTCTTTGTGATTACAGTGTGTGGCATTTTTATTTTTAGAGAGTACATTGTGTAACACTTATTTTTAGAGGGTACAGTGTGCGGTATTTATATAATTAGATGGTAGAGTGTGTGACATTTTTATTTTTAGAGGGTACAGTGTGTGGTATGTATATTATTAGATGGTAGAGTGTGACATTTTTACTTTTAGAGTGTACAGTGTGCGGTATGTATATTATTAGATGGTAGAGTGTAACATTTTTACTTTTAGAGTGTACAGTGTGCGGTATGTATATTATTAGATGGTAGAGTGTGACATTTTTACTTTTAGAGTGTACAGTGTGTGGCAGATACGGACTGGGGCTAATATTCAGCCCTGGCATTGAAATCACACAGGCCCATGTTGTCCCCGTCCCAAGCACCAGATGGGATATATTACTAATATTACCTTGTGTGGAGGAAAGCAAGATTTACTACAAGACCAATATTTCTAATGATACCTCCATCACAACTCTTAACAGTATGGATGTCTTGAGAACACTGATTCTGTTAACAACGTAGCAGACAAGGCGGCCCACAACCAGACAGGCCCTTCTGGCATTTGCCAGAATTGCCAGAAGGCCAGTCCGGCCCTGGTGTGTGGTATGTATATTATTAGATGGTAGAGTGTGTGACATTTTTTTATTTTTAGAGTGTACAGTGTGTGACATTTTTAATTTTGGAGGGGACAATGTGTGACATTTTTATTTTTAGAGTGTGCAGTGTGTGGTATGTATATTATTAAATGGTAGAGTGTGTGACTTTTTTATTTGTAGAGTGTACAGTGTGTGACATTTTTAATTTTGGAGGGGACAATATGTGACATTTTTATTTTTAGGGTGTACAGTGTGTGACATATTTATTTTTGGAGAGTACAGTGTGTGGCATTTTTTTTTTAGAGGGTACAGTGCGTGACATTTAAATAAGGCACATTGTGTGGCATTTTGGGGCATTTGTGTAGGTATACAGTATTGAGATATGCTGTAAGAAGTCAAAAACATCTGAATGGCAGACACTGCAGAGATGAGAAAGTTGTGTTGGAGGCGTAGGCTTGATGGAGAAAATTCTGAATAATTATGAAGTAATGTAATGACCTGTTGTAAGGCAAATAACGGTAGCCACTATTTAGCAGCTCAGACAATTTGACAGTAATTTAACGCAGACATGCCACCAGATCAAAAGAGGCCAATCTTTGCATTTATTTTATTCTTCTACTCCCGTGAATATTATCTTTTTTGTTTTCTTAAAATCCTCCAGAGATATGGACCTTTTATTTAATGTCATTGTTGTATGGTCCTTACAAGAGGGTGTGGCTCATAGGATCCTCTGGGGTGTGTCTTTAGGCTGCTGTGCATTGTTACCATGTAAGGAATGCCCTCTTGGTAGAGACCATAAAAATTAGCACTAAATAAACGGTCCATATCTCTGGAACTGGTGACAGGTCCTCTTTAATTAGGAAAAAAAGTTCAAATGATACATTATGGTTTGAATATGAACTATGACTCCCAGCAATGATTATATTGGGAGAGGAGTTTATCATATGGAGAATGCCACAATTTTTATTCAGAAAAGTTCTCTATGTACTTACATATGAAATTCAAAGCATATGGAGGTACAGTATATGTCCCATGCTGTGCACTAAAATGGAAGACCTATTATGGCTCCATAAATAATACCGGTGTGCATGAGGCATTAGTAATTGCAGGTAATACTTTGGTGAAATGGTATTTTCTGCCATACCTGGGCAGTAAACTTCACATTCTAGTTTGTTGCTTATTCTGAAAAAACATTTTAAACTGCAATAACTAATAGGAGATTTATGCTGGATCTCTTCTCTGTGTTACCTGACACTTTTATTAGCACACATGCTGTGTCGTATTTCTTATATACCATTTGTTCAGCAACACAGCTTATGTTTTGTGCCTCAGACTCTTGTGATTCGGATTTTCGAATATTATTTGGATGATAAATTAATGCACTTTAGCAAATGTTGTTCTAAATTTTATTCTATGACTTCGTGGAAAATTACTGAACAATTTCCACAACATATGGTACCATTATACAGCTTCCCACATCCTGTTGTAAAATCTATAGTATAATGTATTTGCTTACAAGTCATTTCTTCTTAAAAGCAATATAATTATGCTTTTATTATTATTTCCTATGATGATAAAATTATGATTTCTCCTAACCAAAAATAGATAAGAAGCTTCAAGTCTGAAATCTGGAAAGAAGATAAGAAAGCTACGGTGAAAAATAATTTCGCCTTTCAATTTCACCCATTTTTCCTCAATACTAGCTTTCAATTGGTAGGAAATGGGTGGGGAAATGTTGGAAAAGGAAATGTTTCAGGTATATGGAGCATACATAATGTGTCTCTTATTTTTATAGCTAGATTATTCATGTAAAAGTGATTGATTTATTTTACGTTACTACAAATTTGGCGCCTGAATTTAAAAAAAAAAACAGTTTTGTATAATTACAAATATAAAAACAGCCAATAAAAAAGGAGAAACAAGATAAACCCCAGTCGAGTGGAGAGTTATAGGAAACAAAAGACATATATTGGTTAAAAAAAAAGAAAAGAAAAATAGGGAATTATGGACGAATCTGAACTTATTCCTGGGCAAATTTATAGAAAAATGTAATACATCTACGTATGTGGATACTAAAAATAAAATAGAAGAGCTTCCACATGAAGTGAGTACACACTGTTGGAGGCCATGGGAGGAAGCATCAGCCTATAGGGGCAATAAGTGCAATTGAAAATAAGTTCAGTAGTACCATGTACTCTTGTAAGTATTGGAGGTCACATAGATCTGGACAGAAAGCTTTGCAATTTGCTGGACAGTCTGTTAATTTCATTTTTTGAGGAATGATTGACTTAGTAGACTTCGGGTGGTGATGGGTAATGGAGTGATTATATGCATGTGGGGTCATCCAGACTATAATGTGTAGGACTGCCTCTGAGGAATCTCCGAGAGCAACATTGGTCACCTCTAGGGTTGAGCGAAACGGATCGGACAAATTCAAAAATCGTCGACTTTCGGCAAAGTCGGGTTTCATGAAACCTGTCCCGATCCTAGTGTGGGATCGGCCATGAGGTCGGCGATCTGCGCGCAAAAGTCGTGTTTCATATGACGCTTTCAGCGCCATTTCTCAGCCAATGAAGGAGGATGCAGAGTGTGGGCAGCGTGATGACATAGGTCTCGGTCCCCATCATCTTAGAGAAGGGCATGACAGTGATTGGCTTGCTTTCTGCGGCATCACAGGGGCTATAAAGGGGCGTGCACGCCGGCCGCCATCTTACTTCTGCCGATCTTAGCATAGGGAGAGGTTGCTGTAGCTTCATCAGAAGAAGGGATATAGTTAGGGAGGGAAGATTAAGCCCCAAACTGCTTGTGCTGTAGCGATTTCCACTGTCCAACACCACCTTTTCTTTGCAGGGACAGTGGAGTTTATATTTTTGTGCATCAGCTGTGTAGCTTATTAGGCTGCCCTATAAGGCTCCCTGATAGCTGCATTGCTGTTTGCACGCTGCTGTGCAAACCAACTGCTTTTTTAAAAGCAAAAATCCTACTGCTCCTTTCTGCACAGTTATCTTGTTTATTTGTCCACACTTTTGTGTGCAGCAGTCCTTTTTATTGCTGCCATACTTTTCCTGAGATCATTGTAGGGAGATTGAAATTGTACTACAGTCCTTGTATTTTTTCATATATCTTCCAGCCACTTTCTGCCACTTACATTGTGTTTTTTTATATTCTGGGCCTGAGTTTTAGTTCAGTCTCCCTTAAAAAAAGTGAGATTCAAATTCTCACAAAGTGGATATACTTCAGTCCTGTTAGTTTGTCGTATGTCATCCAGCCACTTTCTGCCACTTAGATTGCGTTGTTATATACACTGGGCCTGAGTTTTGGTTCAGTCTCCCCCCCAAAAAAGGGAGATTCAAATTCTCACAAAGTGGATATACAACCCCTGGCAAAAAAATATGGAATCACTGGCCTTGGAGGATGTTCATTCAGTTGTTTAATTTTGTAGAAAACAAGCAGATCACAGACATGGCACAAAACTAAAGCAATTTCAAATGGCAACTTTCTGGCTTTAAGAAACACTAAAAGAAATCAAGAACAAAAAATGTGGTAGTCAGTAATGGTTCCTCTTTTTAACCAAGTATAGGGAAAAAATTATGGAATCACTCAATTATGAGGAAAACATTATGGAATCACCCTGTAAATTTTCATACCCAAAAATAACACCTGCATCAAATTAGATCTGCTCGATAGTCTGCATCTAAAAAGGAGTGATCACACCTTGGAGAGCTATTGCACTAAGTGGACTGACATGAATCATGGCTCCAACACGAGATGTCAATTGCAACAAAGGAGAGGATTATCAAACTCTTAAAAGAGGGTAAATCATCATGCAATGTTGTAAAAGATGTTGGTTGTTGACAGTCAGCTGTGTCTAAAATCTGGACCAAATACAAACAACATGGGAAGGTTGTTAAAGGCAAACATACTGGTAGACCAAGGAAGACATCAAAGCGTCAGGACCGGAAACTTAAAGCAATATGTCTCCAAAACAGGAAATGCACAACAAAGCAAATGAGGAACGAATGGGAGGAAACTGGAGTCAACGTCTGTGACCGAACTGTAGGAAACCACCTAAAGGAAATGGGATTTACATACAGAAAAGCTAATCGAAAGCCATCATTAACACCTAAAGAGAAAAAAACAAGGTTACAATGGGCTAAGGAAAAGCATTTGTGGACTGTGGATGACTGGATGAAAGTCATATTCAGTAATGAATCGCGAATCTGCATTGGGCAAGGTGATGATGCTAGAACTTTAGTTTGGTGCCATTCCAATGAGATTTATATAGATGATTGCCTGAAGAGAACATGCAAATTTCCACAGTCATTGATGATATGGGGCTACATGTCAGGTAAAGGCACCGGGGAGATGGCTGTCATTACATCTTCAATAAATGCACAAGTTTATGTTGATATTTTGGACACTTTTCTTATCCCATCAATTGAAAGGATGTTTGGGGATGATGAAATCATTTTCAA
This sequence comes from Ranitomeya imitator, assembly GCF_032444005.1. NCBI lineage: Eukaryota > Metazoa > Chordata > Amphibia > Anura > Dendrobatidae > Ranitomeya > Ranitomeya imitator. The sequence goes on from NC_091287.1 coordinate 442,842,025, forward strand.
GATGATAATACATCCTGCCATAGAGCAAAAACTGTGAAAACATTCCTTGAAAAAAGACACATAAGGTCAATGTCATGGCCTGCAAATAGTCCGGATCTCAATTCAATTGAAAATCTTTGGTGGAAGTTGAAGAAAATGGTCCATGACAAGGCTCCAACCTGCAAAGCTGATCTGGCAACAGCAATCAGAGAACGTTGGAGCCAGAATGATGAAGAGTACTGTTTGATATTCATTAAGTCCATGCCTCACTGTTATAAAAGCCAGAGGTGGTGCAACAAAATGCTAGTGATGTTTTGGAGTGTTTTTTTTTGTTTGTTTGTTTTTCATGATTCCATAATTTTTTCCTCAGAATTGAGTGATTCCAGAATTTTTTCCCTATGCTTGGTTAAAAAAAGTAACCATTACTGACTACCACATTTTTTGTTCTTGTTTTCTTTTAGTGTTTCTTAAAGCCAGAAAGTTGCCATTTTAAATTACTTTAGTTTTGTGCCATGTCTAATGATCTGCTTTTATTCTACAAAATTAAACAACTGAATGAACATCCTCCAAGGCCGGTGATTCCATAATTTTTACCTGGGGTTGTACTTCAGTCCTGTTAGTTTGTCGCATGTCAGCCAGCCACTTTCTGCCACTTACATTGCATTGTTATTTACACTGGGCCTGAGTTTTGGTTCAGTCTCCCAAAAAAAAAAAGAGATTCAAATTCTCACAAAGTGTATATACTTCAGTCCTGTTAGTTTGTCGTATATCAGCCAGCCCCTTTCTGCCACTTACATTGTGTTGTTTTATGCACAGGGCCTGAGTTTTGGTTCAGTCTCCGAAAAAAAAGGGAGATTTAAATTCTCAACAAGTTTATATATACCTTCTACCTTGTTTTACAGTATCATATAACGGTTGTTATTTTGGTTAGATTTTCCAAAAAATGAGGAAGTCTGGTGGAAGAGCCCATGGGCGGTGGTTGCCAGCTGGTACTGATGGTGGTGGTGGTGCATCTGGTGGTAGTGGCAAAAGCACAATAGCACCTAAGGCTGGAGGTGTTGAGCCAGCGTCATTGTCTGGCTACACAAGGCCTCGAAGTCTCCTTTATCTGGGAGTAGGAAAACAGCTTTTAAAGTTGGAGCAGCAGGAAAAAGTTTTGGCTTTGCTTGCTGACTCAGCCTCTAGCTCTTTCGCCTCCTCTTCAGAAAGTTCCAAATATAAAAGCAGCGAGTCGTCAGTGGATGCTCCCGGTCAGGAACAAGATGTTTCCTTGTATCCTTCACCCAAACCAAAACTGAAGGATGCGTCAGCTGCTGAATGTCCAACATAGGCCATTTTTATTCCTCCCTAAATGGGCTGACTCCCCCCACAGGGCCGTGGTCACCACCTGGCGCAAGCACCTGTGCGAGTGAAGTTTGCCCGGACAGGTGGGTGGGCCCACTCTTGGGCAACGGCACTGGCACAGGGTCCCTCATAGTACAATGAAGTGTCTCTAACGGTGGTGGTGAACAACCATTGTCAGACACATCATCGTAATATGAAGGGCCCTGTGCCGTACCGCCGCCCACGAGAGAGTGTTCCCCCCCAGCTCGAACAGTGCTCTACCACTTGCAATACTTACCTCTCCCTGCGCCACCACTGTGTAGTCTGTGCTGTTAAATCCTTCAATGGCACTGCCAACACAAATTTGTTGAAATGATAGATGATAGTTAAAATATACAGAGGTCCTGGCCTCCATTTAGACTAGTTAATACTTTGCGCTTACTACCACTGTCTACTACTCAGCAGAGGAGCTCACCCCTGTACCTAGCTATGCCACCTGTTTATTTATGAACAATTTTTTTGGCAGACATTTAGCCTAATTTATTATTTGGGCCTATATCTGTGTTTCCTCCTCATCCTGCCCATTGCCCAGCCACTGCTAGATGAGTCTGCTGGTACATTGACCCAGACAACTATATTCCCCGTGCACTCTACACAGCCAAAATCTGACCCTGCTGAAAGTCAGGTTCCCCTTCCCGCATACTATACCACCTTACATGGGGACAAAGAGGAAGGTGCAGATGAAAGTGCAGGTTCCTTCACAAGGTGGGGGGGCATACTCGTTGGCGACGTCACTGGCACAGGGCCCCTCATAGTACGCAAAAGTGTCTCTGCCAGTAGGAGGCGCCACCTGCCGTTAAACACACTGCCGTACTATGAGGGGCCCTGTGCCAGTGCCAACGAGTGGGCCCCCCTGCTTGCTCAGGATCACAGCACTTGCAAAGTTGAAATACTTACCTCTCCCTGCTCCACCACCGTGATGTATTCCGCATTTCCTGGGCCCACGAAAATCTTGAGCCAGCCCTAACCCCTACAACTTTAGCCAAATGACCCCCAGTTTTCAATGCCTAACTATTATTATAAAGTAAATTAAGATTGACAAGCTTAAGTAATAAGAATTGATGTTTTTGGCATTAAAATGGGCACTGTAGGTGTTTTCCTGTCCTCCAGTCACTGCCGACTTTGATTCCCCTTTGACTTGCATCGAGTTTCGTGTTTCAGTCGGCCCCTGATTTTTCGCAATGATCGGCCGATTTCACCCGACCCGACTTTTGACAAAGTCGGGTTTCGCGAAACCCGACTCGATCCGAAAAAAGTAAAAGTCGCTCAACTCTAGTCACCTCATATACAATTTTAGGGACCAATGCCCAAAAAATAGGGCTGTAAAACTGCACACATCAAGCAATGAATTAAGCCAATCAAGTTTTGGTACACAATAGAGAAAAGCTTAGCCATTGTGACAAACCTAACAAACCCAAAAACCAATATCCAAAAATAGGCAAAAGACACAATGGTAAAATACATTCCTTTATTGAATCAATTTAAAAAGACAAAGAACACAACATTGAATATTAAATAAGGGAAAAAAAGGGGGGCCACGGGGAACGGTGGGAAAAGATAAAAATGAGAAAGGCGATGGATGCGCACAGATTGATGTATACATCTCAAATTCACTGTACAAAAAGGTCAGTATATGATAATATATTGTAACATGATAAATAAATATAAAAAAGTAATAATGAAATAAATCACAATAAAGTGCTTTGTGCACAACACAGTGAAAAATCCATTTAAAATCTCAAATATGTTTAATACCTGATTATTATACTACAATGCTGCCGTGAAAAAATGTCACCAATGTAACAGTCGATAAATGGTGAATTAATTAAATGCAACTCAATGTTACAATAATTGCTGACACAAATCCATGGCTACTTCAAAACACACCAATTCATTAAATAGACATAATCCAAGAAAAATGCATGTGCAATAGGTAAGTATGCATAATCATTTATAAAATGAATTGCTTAGTGCCAAGAAGTAGATATTGATATGTATAAACATCCACAAATGAATTAAATAACTGACCAATGCATGATATTAAACAGTGAAGCCAAATTAGCCAAATTACAAACCAAAATAAAAATCGGGTACTAAAATCCCATTGTTGCATGCCATGTACTGACCCAAAGCACATCACAGCCCCCTCCACCTCCTCCTACGCACGTTTCGCTTCCTGCTTTGTCAGGGAATGAGGCAGAGGAGAAATGGGAGATTTTTATATAGGGTGACCGTAGCTGTAGTTACTTACAAATCTAGCACACCTTATTATCGGGCGCCACCACTAATGCACACTTTAGACTGCTGTCCCACCCATAGCCGGACATACATCCTGGGCAGCAAGCACAAGAGCAGCGCTCAGAGACCCTGCAAGCATATTGAAAAAGAGAATAAGTGAGGGAAAACCACATATACTAAAATATGTGAAAAACACTGAAATAAAGTGAAAAAGAGGGAAAGAAACAATGATTAACATATGAAAGGGCACTTAAAATCTTGGAAAGGTAATGTATGAGTAATATACGTGTGAGAACAGTGATGGTGCAAGGAAACATGATGATGTGAAAAATGTAAGTGTGACACAAGAAAAGGGAAACAGAAGGGAAGAGAAAGATGGAAAACCAAGAAAATAAAAATAATGTGAAATAAAATAGTGATGAATTGATGAAATTGTGAAAAACAATAAAATTAACAAAAATCAATTACTTTTTTTATAGAAATGTGCAAAGGCATATAACTGTAAAAACCATGATGTTGTAAATAGATGATCAAATATAAGAAGTATGTACAGGCATACAACTGCTCAGGCCTTTAAGATGTAGAAAGATTGTTCAAACTGAAAAATACATAATTAAAATTAGGATCCATATATAATTAATCATGCCCTAGCAATTCTCATGTCATTAAAAGCTGCCTCACTGCCTCCACCCTTTTTTCCATTTTTAATTTTCAATTGTGTGTTCCGTGTCTTTTTAAATTGATTAAATAAAGGAATATATATTTTACCATTGATTTTTTTTGCCTATTTTTGGATATTGGTTTTTGGGTTTTATTATCTGGTGCATCTATAGGCTTGTATATAATAAAATAGAATGTTGGTATTTCCTTCTTATGTAGGTTTGTATTGTGACAAACTTGCCTGCATTGCTGTTAAGCTGTCTAAGGTGCTTCACAGAATTTTATAATGTTGAGACATGAAAATGAAGAAAATATATTTTTCTCACAATAATGTTGCTTTAGACCCCCAAAATTGTTTCACAACGGTTAAAGAAGAAAATGGACCATACAATTTCAAGTGCAATTTCTCCTGAGTACATTGATACTCCATATGTGGTGGAGAACTCCTGTTTGGGTACACGGCAGGGCCAATTGAATTCTGGAGCACAATTATGGCTGAAATAGATTGTGTGTGCCATGTCAGATTTGAAGAGCCCCTGAGATACTAAAACCGCTGAAGCCCACACAAGGGTCCCCATTTTGAAAACTACAGCTCTTTCAGTACGTTCCCATGGTAAGTTAACACTGTGAGTTGGATGCTGCATACATCCACAGCGGCCAACCCGCAGTGTCCAGACAGCATAGTGGATGGGATTTCAAGAAATCCCATGACCACTATGCATACACCAACACCTGCAGCTCACCTGCGGAGACAAACATGTGGCGCGTCTTTCCAGACAGCAGCATGTCAATTTATCTTGCAGAGACTCGCGTCTCCGCAAGATAAATCTCACCCTTGCAATATATTTGACACTGCAATTCCGCACGGTTCAATGAACACACGTGGAATCACCTGCGTTCAAAAGCCGGCAGCGCTTTGGTCACAGCAGACATGTGCTGCATCCAAAGTGATGCCAATTACTGACCGCGTGCACCCGGCCTTAAGGAATTAATCTAGGGGTGTAGTGATCATTTTAACCCTCCAGAGATTCACAGAATTGTATAACATTGGGCTAAGTCAATTGAAGATTACATTTTTTCACCAAAATGTTGCTTTGACTCCAAGCTTTCAAATTTCAAAAGCTAATACCCCGTGCTACTGCTAATACCCCATATGTGTTCGAAAACTACTTTTGAGGCTTAGTGCAAAGCTCAGAAGGTAGGGGTGCCTTATTGGAGTTAATATTTGGCTGGAATGGTTTCAGGGTGTCATGTCTCAATGGCAGAGCCCCTGAGGTGTCAGAACAGCAGAAACCCCCATAAGTGACCCCATTTTACCAAATAAACTAGAATTCATCTAGATGTGCAGTGAGCATGTTGACACCACAGGTGACTCATAGAATTTTATACCATTGGGAAGTGAAGAAAGAAAAATTAAATTTTTACAACTAAAATGTTGGTTTAGCCCCAAATTTTTAATTTTAAGGCTATGTGCACATGCTGCAGATTTTGCTGCGGATCGGCAGCGTTTCCGCAGCTGCGGGTCCGAAGCGGTTTCCCATGCATTTACAGTACAATGTAAACATATGGGAAATGCAATCTGCAGTGCACATTCTGCGGAAAAAAACGCGCGGAAACGCAGCGGTTTACATTCCGCAGCATCTCAATTCTTTGTGCGGAATCCGCAGCGGTTTTACACCTGCTCCATAATAGAAAACTGCAGGTGTAAAACCGCAGTGGAATCCGCACTAAAAACCGTGGTAAATCCGTGATAAATCTGCAGGAAAACCGCAGTGTTTTAGGCCTGCGGATTTATCAAATCCGCAGCGGAAAAATCCTCAGTGGACCATTTCTACGTGTGCACGTACCCTTAAAAGAGCTAACAGGAAAAAATAGACCTCAGAGTTTGTTGCGCAATTTCTCCTGGGTGCACCAATACCATATGTGTAATCAAAAACTACTTATCAGGCACAGGGGACAGCTGGGAAGGGAAAGAGCACCATATTAGAGTGCAGATTTGGTTTGCAGGTGCCATGGCCAACTGATTAAGCCCCTGAGGTGCTAAAGCAGTTGAACCTTCCCATAGGTGACCTAATTTTACAAACTACACCTTGCAATTAATTTATCTAAGGCTACAGTGATCATATTGACCGAACGAGTGTGTCACAGATTGTTTTGCATTTGGGCTGTGAAGAAAAAATAATTACATTTTTGCCACAAAAAAAATCTTTTAGCCCCAGACTTTGCATCTTTACATGGAAAGTGGGTAAAAATGGCACAAAAATTTGTAGCATAATTTCTGCTAAACTTGGCTGCACGGTACTGCTTAGTCACATGGCAAGACTCGGGAGGGAAGGACCGCTATCCGACTTTTGGAGAACAGATTATCGTAGAATAGTTTGTGGACTCCTTGTACAAAGCCGCTAAGTGGCAGAATAGGAGAATACCCCCTCTAGTGACCCAATTATGGAAATTACACCCCTCTGGGAATTTATCTACAGGTGTAGTAGACAATTTTTACTTCATGGGTGTTTTCCAAAAACAAGCAACTGTGGATGTTGCTGACTGACAATTTCAAATCTACCATTTTAGTGCCCAGTACATTGTTGTGCCCATACATTGTGGCCCGCTTTTGCTTCTGTAGCTATGGACCCTGTAAATTAAGTCTGCTCTTATCGCTTCAGAAATGCCAAAGATGTGGGCTCTAAATGTTTAGACACATTGTGGGACTCAGAAAGGAAGTGGGGTATTTGATTTGGGAGCACAGAATTTGCTGGATGTCTTTTGTGGGGAGAGGAGCCATAGCACTTTTCCAAAACCATTGTGCTCCCAGTAACGTGGGCGCACCCTGTATTTCTATTGACAGATGAAAGAATATGTACTTGCTTTTTTTGTGGATTAATTTGAAGCTTTTATTAGAAACATTTTACATAACATTTAGGATCACATTTATCCTTCGCTCTACGCTGAGCACTTACATCAGGGTTTTCATCTAAATCTCAGAATGCACACTTAAAAAGATGTCCACCACCAGATTATAGGCCAGACAGAATACACAGTGTTTCTGTCTGCCTTGTTATAGGGAATCATCCTCTGGGGGTTACTTCTGAATCACGTATTTCAGAGATTTACATGAAAACCCCGGTGTAAGCACTAAGCATAAAGTGCAGGATAAATGTGCATAGGGCTTTAGTGCTGGGTTTGAAAAGCAGAATGAACAAAAATCAGCAGGTGAGGAATTGGTTTTATTTATTTTTTACGCTGTTCCTCATGCAGTATAAGTGATTAGGCGACTTTATTCTTCGGGTTCTTCTGCAGTTACAGCGTTACCAGATTTATAGCTGTTTTTATGTTTGGCTACAATCACACACTAGAGCAGTGTTCCACAACTCCGGTCCTCAAGAGCCACCAACAGGCCGTGTTTTCAGGATTTCTTTAGTATGGCCCAGGTAATAATTGCATCACCTGCACAGGCAATAATTCCATCACCTGTGCAATACTAAGGAAGTCCTGAAAACATGACCTGTTGGTGGCTTTTGAGGACCGGAGTTGGGAAACACTGCATTAGAGAATGTTTTTTTTAAAAAAAGTTTTTGCATCACCATATCTTAAGAGTTATAATTTTTGCATATCTCTGCCGAGTCGTGTGAGGGCCTTGTTTTTGGGAGTCAAAATGAAGAAAAGCCAGTAATACTGGAATTTTGGGGGGTTTTTTGCCGTTCACCGTCTGGTAAAAGTGATAAGACAGCTTTGGACTTTGGATCAGTATGACAACAACAATACCACATTTTTATTTTTGTTTGATGCTTTTACACAATAAAAATTGTTTTATAGAAAAAATAATTGTTTTTGCATTGCTGTATTCTTTGATTTATAGCTTTTATATTTTTCTGCTGATGGAGCTTTATGGCTACTTGTTTTTTGCAGGACAAGATGTCATTTTGATGAATACCATTTCTATTTACATTCAATTTTTTATCACGTTTTATTCCACCTTATTTTTTGCGGTATGATGAAAAAAGGATAGTTTTTGTCACATATTTTGTTTATTTATTTAGCATTTAATGAAGTAGCAACTAATATAACAATTTTATAGGTCGGGTAATTCTGGATGCGACTATACTAGATAGAGATGCTTTTCACAAAATTAGAATATCATCAAAAAGTTAATTTATTTCAGTTCTTCAATACAAAAAGTAAAACTCATACAGTGCCTACAAGTAGTATTCAACCCCCTGCAGATTTAGCAGGTTTAATAAGATGCAAATAAATTAGAGCCTTCAAACTTCAAACAAGAGCAGGATTTATTAACAGATGCATAAATCTTACAAACCAAAAAGTTTTGTTGCTCAGTTAAATTTTTATAAATTTTAAACATAAAAGTGTGGGTTAGTTATTATTCAACCCCTAGGTTTAATATTTTGTGGAATAACCTTTGTTTGCAATTTCAGCTAATAATCGTCTTTTATAAGACCTGATCAGGCCGGCACAGGTCTCTGGAGTTATCTTGGCCCACTCCTCCATGCAGATCTTCTCCAAGTTATCTAGGTTCTTTGGGTGTCTCATGTGGACTTTAATCTTGAGCTCCTTCCACAAGTTTTCAATTGGGTTAAGGTCAGGAGACTGACTAGGCCATTGCAACACCTTGATTTTTTGCCTCTTGAACCAGGCCTTGGTTTTCTTGGCTGTGTGCTTTGGGTCGTTGTCTTGTTGGAAGATGAAATGATGACCCATCTTAAGATCCTTGATGGAGGAGCGGAGGTTCTTGGCCAAAATCTCCAGGTAGGCCGTGCTATCCATGTTCCCATGGATGCGGACCAGATGGCCAGGCCCCTTGGCTGAGAAACAGCCCCACAGCATGATGCTGCCACCACCATGCTTGACTGTAGGGATGGTATTCTTGGGGTCTTATGCAGTGCCATCCAGTCTCCAAACGTCACTTGTGTGGTTGGCACCAAAGATCTCGATCTTGGTCTCATCAGACCAGAGAACCTTGAACCAGTCAGTCTCAGAGTCCTCTAAGTGATCATGAGCAAACTGTAGACGAGCCTTGACATGACGCTTTGAAAGTAAAGGTACCTTACGGGCTCGTCTGGAACGGAGACCATTGCGGTGGAGTACATTACTTATGGTATTGACTGAAACCAATGTCCCCAGTGCCATGAGATCTTCCCGGAGCTCCTTCCTTGTTGTCCTTGGGTTAGCCTTGACTCTTTGGACAAGCCTGGCCTCGGCACGGGAGGAAACTTTCAAAGGCTGTCCAGGCCGTGGAAGGCTAACAGTAGTTCCATAAGCCTTCCACTTCCGGATGATGCTCCCAACAGTGGAGACAGGTAGGCCCAACTCCTTGGAAAGGGTTTTGTACCCCTTGCCAGCCTTGTGACCCTCCACGATCTTGTCTCTGATGGCCTTGGAATGCTCCTTTGTCTTTCCCATGTTGACAATGTATGAGTGCTGTTCACAAGTTTGGGGAGGGTCTTAAATAGTCAGAAAAGGCTGGAAAAAGAGATAATTAATCCAAACATGTGAAGCTCATTGTTCTTTGTGCCTGAACTACTTCTTAATACTTTAGGGGAACCAAACAGAATTCTGGTGGGTTGAGGGGTTGAATAATAAATGACCCTCTGAAAAGACTTTTCACAATTTAAAAAAAAAATAAACAAAGAAATAACATTCTTTTTTGCTGCAGTGCATTTCACACTTCCAGGCTGATCTACAGTCCAAATGTCACAATGCCAAGTTAATTCCAAATGTGTAAACCTGCTAAATCTGCAGGGGGTTGAATACTACTTGTAGGCACTGTATATTATATAGAGTCATTACAGACAGAGTGATCTATTTCAAGTGTTTATTTCTGTTAATGTTGATGACTATGGCTTACAGTCAATGAAAACCCAAAAGTCATTATCTCAGTAAACTAGAATACTTTATAATAGCAGCTTAAAAAATTATTTTAACATTTGAAATGTTGGCCTATTGAAATATATGTTCAGTAAATGTACTCAATGTTTGGTCAAAGCTTCTTTTGCATCAATTACTGCATCAATGCGGCGTAGCATAGAGGCGATCAGTCTGTGGCACTACTGAGGTGTTATGGAAGCCCAGGTTGCTTTGATAGCAACCTTCAGCTCATCTGCATTGTTGGGTCAGGTGTCTCTCAACTTCCTCTTGATAATACTCCATAGATTCTCTGTGAGGTTAAGATCAGGCGAGTTTGCTGGCCAATCAAGCACATCGATACTGTTGTTTTTAAACCATTTGTTGTTCATTTTGGCAATGTGGACAGGTGCCATGTCAATCTGGAGAATTAAATTTCCATCTCCAAAAGCTTGTCGGCAGAGGGAAGCATGAAGTGCTGTAAAATTTCCTGATAGACAGCGGCCCTGACTTTGGTCTTGATAAAACACAGCGGACCTACACCAGCACCTGACATGGCTCCCAAACCATCACTGATTGTGGAAACTTCACACTAGACATCAAGCAGTTTGGACTATGTGCCTCTCCAGTCTTCCTCCAGACTCTGGGACCTTGATTTCCAAATGAAAGGCAAAGTTTACTTTTATTTGAAAACAACACCTTGGACCACTGAGCAACAGTTCACTTCTTTTTCTCCTTGGCCCAGGTAAGATGCTTCCGGCATTGCCTATTGGTCATGAGTAGCTTGACACAGGAATGCGACACTTGTAGCCCATGTCCTGGATACATCTGTGTGTGGTGGCTCTTGAAGCAATGACTCCAGTAGCAGTCCACTCCATGTGAACTCCCCAAAATTTTTGAATGGCCTTTTCTTAACAAACATTTCAAGGCTGCGGTTATCTCAGTTGCTCGTGAACCTTTTTTTTAACCACATTTTTTCCTTCCACTCAACGATCCATTAATATGCTTGGATGCAGCACTCTGTGAACAGCCAGCTTCTTTAGCAATGACATTTTGTGGCTTACCCTCCTTGTGGAGTGTGTCAATGACTGCCTACTAGACATCTGTCAAGTCAGCAGTCTTCCCCATGATTGTGGAGCCTGCTTCGGAAGCTTTGGTAGCCTTTGCTTTGCAGGTGTATTTTGTTAATTATTCTAATTTAATTTGTAATCCATAATCATCAACATTAACAGAAATAAACACTTGAAATAGATCACTCTATTTTTAATGACTTTATATAATATATGAGTTTAACTTTTTGTATTGAAGAACTGAAATAAATTAACTTTTTGATGATATTCTAATTTTGTGAGAAGCAATTGTATTACAAAGTTTGTTATTTTCATCTGTACTATTGATTTATGAAAAAACAACTAGGGTTACTGTGAGATATGGGAAAATGATATCTAATTGATATCATTTTGATATCTGATGGAATTCCCTATCAGATACAGTTTCGCCCAAAATACTTGCTCCAAAACTCAGCCCCCACCTTTGGCATTCCCCCCAGTCCAAAAGGGAAGTCAAATACATATCAAACAATGGGACCTCATTATCCAGCAAAGGCACTTCCTTGGATAGGGGGGACCGATGGCTTTTTTAAATTAGCTTCAGCAAAAAAGCCTTTGAAACTCTCAAAAGGCATAGACCCTGTGTCCCACAGTACTAAGTCCAGCAATTATCACAGGGGTGTGAAATCTGGTTTCCTTTGTTAGACTGAGGCTGACACGCAGACATATTGGCACCTCAGATTCCAGGCTCAACAGCACAAGACTCTGAGATACTGAATCTAGAAATGACATATAATAAAAGAATGCAATATCTCTGAACCTAGCTGAGCGCATAATCCGAATCTGCATTCCTTTCCCCACAAGCCCATACTATGCAGCCACCTCTAGAATGCTTTACGTTATTAAGTTATAAAGCATAGCTACCAATGTCTCTGCCGCCATCCCATTTAGAGCTTTGGGCAGAAAGTTATGGGCATCCACGGTTCTGGCCGGAAAACCATGCTCTCAGATATGGGAGGAGAGAGGCTGCACAGCCCAGGGGTTGGCACAGCGTGTGGGAGGGAGTAGGCTAGGGGATAATAAGCAGCTCCTCATTTTGGACTGAGTTTTTCTACTGGCAGGAGGCCCATTAGCTGACATGGCCAAAGAATCATGTAACAAAGATTTGGACCTGTGATTCATCAGTGCCTCCCTGTTGTCACATGCTACATAACACAGGAATTGTAATCTTTCTGTATCCTACCCTTGTAATACACTCCTGACTGTATACTTGTTTATTGTTTTTGGATATATATACACCTGTATCTTTCTAGAGCGCCTTTCGGCGATTAAATGCTAAATTAATCTTGGGCTGCTCTTTTATCTCGATACATGAATCCCCACGTCCACATGCTCGGTTATTACACACCTACCTGGGGTTGATTTCTGACCCGATACATGCCTGTTGTCGGACGGGACTTATATCTAACGAGGAACTGGTGGCAGCATACCGTAATGTGTTAGTGAGGAAATCTGACAGTGATGGCCAGGAGACTTACATATATATGCCCAGCCTGGCCTGGTGATATATATCCCCCCTCACTGGGAGCTCCTCAATATCTCATACCTATAAGGGAAGCCTCTCCGGCAACTATTTGCCCTCTGTGCAGTTCCCTGACTGACCTGGGGTAAGTGGTGGCGTCAGAGAGCCGATCCCTGCTGGGTCATTCTCTCCCCTCCGCAGAGGTGAGTGAAGTCGACACACCCCTTCCCCTGTACGATCTGTCACAGTTACACTTTAACCTCTTAACAACCAGGGGTATTTCAGTTTTTAAATTTCTGTTTTTTTGCTCCCCTTCTTCCCAGAGCCACAACTTTTTTATTTTTCTGTCAATATGGCGATGTCAGGGCTTCTTTTTTGCAGGGCAAGTTGTACTTTTGAACAACACCATTGATTTTAATATATCTTGTACTGGAAAATGGGAAAAAAATTCCAAGTGTGGTGAAATTGCAAAAAAAAGTGCAATTCCACAGTTGTTTTTAGTTTTTTTTCACTAAATGCTAAAACTGATCTGCCATTAGGATTCTACAGGTCAATTCATTACGAGTTTAAAGATGCCAAACATGTCTAGGTTCTTTTTTATTTAAGTGGTGAAAAAAAATCCAAATTTGTATTTTCCGAGACCTGTAGCATTTCCATTTTTCATGATCTGGGGCTGGATTAGGGCTTATTTTTTGCACGCCGAGCTGACATTTTTATAGATACTATTTTGGTGTAAATATGATCTTCTAATTGCCCGTTATTGCATTTCATTGCAATGTATCTATGACCAAAAAAATGTAATGCTGGTGTTTCAATTTTTTTTCTCATTACGCCGTTTAGCGATCGGGTTAATTTTTTTTTATATTGATAGATTATGAATGCGGTGATACCAAATATGTGTATATTTCATTTTTTTATTGTTTTATTTTGAATGGGGAGAAATGGGGGTGATTTGAACTTTATATATATATAATAATAATAATAATAATAATTTTATTTATATAGCGCCAACATATTCCGCAGCGCTTTACAAATTATAGAGGGGACTTGTACAGACAATAGACATTACAGCACAACAGAAATACAGTTCAAAACAGATACCAGGAGGAGTGAGGGCCCTGCTCGCAAGCTTACAAACTATGGGGAAAAGGGGAGACACGAGAGGTGGATGGTAACAATTGCTTTAGTTATTCGGACCAGCTATAGTGTAAGGCTCAGGTGTTCATGTAAAGCTGCATGAACCAGTTACCTGCCTAAGTATGTAGCAGTACAGACACAGAGGGCTAATACTGCATAAAGTGAATGAGAACATGATGCGAGGAACCTTTTTTTTTTTTTTTTTATTATAAATAGGCCACACAGGGATCGTTAGGTTAATGCATTGAGGCGGTAGGCCAGTCTGAACAAATGAGTTTTTAGGGCACGCTTAAAACTGTGGGGATTGGGGATTAATCGTATTAACCTAGGTAGTGCATTCCAAAGAATCGGCGCAGCACGTGTAAAGTCTTGGAGACGGGAGTGGGAGGTTCTGATTATTGAGGATGCTAACCTGAGGTCATTAGCGGAGCGGAGGGCACGGGTAGGGTGGTAGACTGATACCAATATACCAGATATATATGTATATCTACTATATAAAGCTGAATGTGTGTATGTGTGTGTGTATGTGTGTGTGTATGTCCGGGATTGGCATCTGCACCGTCGCAGCTACAGCCACAAAATTTTGCACAGTCACACGTCTGGACCCCGAGAGCGTCATAGGCTATATTGTGAGGCAAAATTTTAACCCCGCGCGTTCCAATTCACCAAACAATTTTGCCCCTATCTACATAATGGGGAAAAAAGTGAAAGGAAAAGTGATGGAAGCGTCGCAGCTACAGCAACAAAATTTTGCACAGTCACACGTCTGGACCCTGAGAGCATCATAGGCTACATTGTGAGGTGAAATTTTAACCCCGCGCTTTCCAATTCACCAAACAATTTTGCCCCTATCTACATAATGGGGAAAAAAGTGAAAGGAAAAGTGTTGGAGGCGTCGCAGCTACAGAAACAAAATTTTGCACAGTCACACGTCTGGACCCTGAGAGCGTCATAGGCTACGTTGTGAGGTGAAATTTTAACCCCGCGCTTTCCAATTCACCAAACAATTTTGCCCCTATCTACATAATGGGGAAAAGTGAAAGGAAAAGTGTTGGAGGCAAATTGACAGCTGCCAGATGTGAACAAGGGGGACTTAAAGAATGAGAGCGATGGCACAAAAGAGTATATACCGTACAGTTGCTAAGGTGGGGCCCCGACATGAGATACTCACCACACATGGGGATATGAACACACACACAAAATGCGCCACACACTACCACGTGCTTGAACATATATACCACCCTCAGCACACATTTCACCACACATACACGAACCTCGCCACATAAAAGTCGAAACACAAAAGTCACCGCTCAAAACTCGCCATGCGCAAAACTCGCCACATGCAAAAACTAGGCTCACGCAAAACTCGCCACAAGTGCAAAACTCACCTCATGGAAAACTCGCCACACGCAAAACTTGCACACGCGGAAAAATTGCCACATGCACAAAATTTGCAACACATGCAAAAGTTGCCTCACACAAAACTTGCACATACTCAAAAGGCACCAGACATAAAACTCACCACGCGCAAAACTCGCCATGCGCAAAACTTGCTGCACACAACTTGCTACACTAACCTGTTACATGCAACTCGACACACAAAAAGTTGCTACACGCATGTTGCCACATAAAACTCATCTCACAAAAGTCGCTACATGCATGTCGCCACACACAACTCAACACACACAACTTGACAAACGAAACTCGCCCTAAAATACACACAAGTCTGGTATTAGCCTTCAAAAATAAAAATCTGATTAATAAGCAGACAAACTACAAGAGCAACAAATGTACCATATAGGAAATACAGCAGCTGTCAGTCACATGACCTGTCTATTATGTGTATGTGTGAGTTAATATATACTGCCAGGGGGAGGGCTTCCTGTTGGCTGGGGATTTATCAGGCTGCCAATTTATCTTACAAATACTGAGGTAAAAATACTGAGCAAATAACGTGTTAACGAGGTCTAATACAGGAGATCACACAGGTATATACTATATACAGGGGAGATGACACACAGATATATACTATATACAGGAGAGATAACACACAGGTATATACTATATAGAGGAGGAGATGACATACAGGTATATACTAAATACAGGAGGAGATGACACACAGGTATATACTATATACAGGAGCAGATTACCTACAGGTATATACTATATACAGGAGGAGATGACACACAGATATATACTATATACAGGGGAGATGACACACAGGTATATACTATATACAGGAGGAGATGACATACAGGTATATACTATATATAGAAGGAGATGACATACAGGTATATACTATATATAGGAGGAGATGACATACAGGTATATACTATATATAGGAGGAGATGACATACAGGTATATACTATATACAGGGGAGATGACACACAGCAGGTATATACTATATACAGGGGAGATGACATACAGGTATATACTATATACAAGAGATGACATACAGGTGTATACTATATGTAAGGGAGATGACAAACATGTATATACTGAGGTGAAAATGAGAGGTGTGAGGTGAAAATGAAAAGGTGTGAGTGCAAAATAAGAGGCGTAAGGGAAAATAGTGTAGTGATCGGAAAATGACAGATGTGAGGTCGAAATGACAAGTGTTAGGGGGGAATGAGAGGAGTGAGGGAGAAAATGAGAGGTGTGAGGGAGAAAATGAGAGATGTGAGGGGGAAAATGAGAGGCGTGATGGGAAAATAACAGAAGTGACGTGCTATAACTAACCACAGATATTTACTATGCCCAGGCAACGCCGGGCTCTTCAGCTAGTATATATACTGTATATATACATATATATATATATATATATATATTTTGTATTTATTTTTTTTTTAAACTTTTTTTTATATTTTGCATTCTTCAATAGTCTCCATGGGAGACTAGAAGCTGTAGTACTTCGATCGCCTCTGCTACAAACAGGCAATGATCAGATCGCCTGTGTGTAGCAGAAATGCTCACTTGCTATGAGGGCCGACAACAGGGCACATGAGTTAAATGCCGCGGTGTGAGATTGACAGTAACATTTAACAGGTTAACAGCCACAGATGGATCGTGATAACACCTGCGGCTGCTGTGGGCACATATGAACTGTATAGTTCAGCTGTCATGTGCCTGGAAACATGTGGGTTCAGCCCCGGAGCCCACACTAAACAGGGGGAGTCCGACATAGGTGTACTATTACGCCCAATGTCAGAAAGGGGTTAAGTATTCCCTCTATTACCAGGTCAATGCTTACCCATAGTAACTAACAAAGGATTTCTCTCTTAGTGTAGAACACAGAAGTAGGTTTCAAGCAGCATTAGTTAAAAATGTTCTGTGATTTAATTTTCAACCGTTTAAGAAGCATATGAATGCTACTAGGAGCCAGAGCACAGAGCCACTTATATTAAGGATCACTTCTCACTGTGGCAGCCTCCAGACGTCCTCGTATTACATGGACAGACATTTATCTTAATGGTCACAATATTATACATTTGCTAAATTTTCTGATTGACTAACTTTTTCTAAAAAAGCTGTTAACCAATGGAGTCAGAAGCTAAACCTCAAACAGTTGATAGTTGTGGGGAATTCTACATAGTAATGGTTGGTTGCTGAGAAGGCATTTTCTTTAGCAGGTGAAATCATGAGTGTAAGCAGTGCGATTTCTCCTTAAGAAGGATTATAAGATTTAATGGAGAAAATTACTTCATTCAGCTTCTTAAGAAAATAATCAGGTTGGTAAATGTGAATTTCCTATTAAGGCCACACGGTAAACCTTTGTTTTAGGAAGACTTAAAATTAAATGAAGATATTTTTTTTCCTCATTAGAGTAATACAACAATTCAGCAATTATGAGTTTAAAGGACATTTTTTTCAGGAGTATTACAATAAGCAGGGAAGGTTTAAAGAGGGGAGAAACAGAAATTCACTATTATTATTTAATTACTATGAGACTTCATGCAGCAAATGTAAGGTGTATTTAATTCATTAGAATATATTGCACAATGTATTACATAGCTGACTGTTACCATGTTTAACATGTATAATTCCTTTTTCTAATGATTTTTCTTAGAAATGTTGACTTCGCTATAGTTTTTCATTTCTACCCTATAGTGGTGAGCGAGTGTAATGGCCAGAGGTCCGAGAAAGATCCAGTGAGTCACAAACCGAGACAGAGACAGAAGTAACAGCACTTCCTTTACTAGATTAAGAGTTGAAGTGAAATTCACGATTGTATGAAACAGCCTGAGATTCCCCTATTATTTAAACTCAATCAGCCAAGGCTGAAATCATTGTGTCAAACCCAAAGTCTCCAATGTGTGTGTGTATTACACTAAGGTTTCAGGAGTAATTTACCTAACCACTAAGTTAAGCAAGGTCCTTAATAAACTGAGAAGCAGGTGTAAGTCTGATGAAGAGGTTTTATGGGAGCCTCTGGGATGGCACACTGACTATAAACTTATCAAAAACCGACAATATGAATATATATGTAAATATAACAATCGTTATTATATACTTAGTCTAGGGATACCTGGGTATCTATTATAACGGTACCATTAACCTGAGGTGAGTCTCCACTCAGGTATATGTTTTACATCGGCTGCAGCAAGTCCCAAAAAATCTTCGGCGCCAAAACAACTACAGCAAAACAAGGATCAGGGTCTTTTCCACTGATGCCGAGTCCACACACCGGGGACATACAGTTCTGAAGCCTCAGGGTACGGTCTGGAATAGCACTTCCACGGGGCTTGGCAGGATCCCTCTCAATATGGATGGTGCAAGATACTGTCTCATCTCTAACAGTCACTCACAATTTCTCTGGGAGCAAACTGCCTGTATCTGCACAGGATAAATGAATTCCGTTGCTTTACAGCTCAGCACAGCAGGGACTCCACAGAGCTCCAAAGTCACACAGCTCTCAAGAATGCCACCGGTTCACAAGAGGAAGGGGGTAACACCCTCATAAACACGCCAGTAGCAAATAGTGTTTACAGAGTCCAGACTCCTCACTTCACATCATCTGCCCCACGCTCAGTCTCACACAGCATTTTCTCTTCTCCCCCTCCCGTTGTCTCTCTTGAGCTTCCCCGCCCACAGAGTTTCCCGGGGTTCGCCTCTCAGCTCAAATGTGCAGAAGCAGCAGGGTCCTAATGCTCTCCTGATGTTGCCACAGTTCACCCTCTTACACGGGCATGCTCGCCACTGTTCAATAATCGATTGAGCATCTGGGTGCTAGGCTACAATCGTTACTCACTAGAGTATCGTGGGTGCTCGAGCGTCATGAAGGGAATTGCCTGCCATACAAGGTAGTGCCATAGCCATGTAGGCTACTGGCATTGCCGTGATTGGCCGACATTGCATCGCATTAGTGGTTCTTATATAAGACCCAGTGAAGCGTTGCTTGTCACACTCCCCTCTGGAAGCAGTTCAGGGAGAGATGATCTAGGTGGTAGAGCTATGATTAGAGCAGGCATATAGGCAGTGTTTAATTGCTATTGCTGTACTTGCATAGAGCTGCTGCACCATTAAAACAAAAGTCCTTTTCTGGACTACACACTGTCCTTTCTCTAGTAAAACCACTGCTACCTGCATTCAGACTAGGGATAGCTGATGGCGGATTCATAGTTTTAGATTAGAGGCATATAGGCAGGGTGTATTGCCTTACAGTCCTTCTATAAGTATACTGCTGATGCAACCTAAAAACAAAAGTCTTTTTCAGGGCTATATATTTTCTTTGCACTATTAATACCGGAAAGCTTGTAGGCATACATTATATACCTAATTTAAAATGCACAAAGCATGCAGTAAGGATCATGGAAGTGGACGTGCTGCTGATGGTGCATGCACAGGCCAAGGCCATGGGTCAGGTGAAACTGTGTTTGCTGTGAGAGCACAACAAACATGCTTATCCATGACATACGGCTTCCTGTCCCACTTTTCAGGGGGGCACTTGACACCCCTCCTGAAGCCAAAACAGTGCAAACAGGTGGTCAGTTCGGTTAGATGGCAAATAATGCTTCCAGTATGTTTACCTGCACCTCCCTGTCTTCCACATTGTCCAGTCTCACTAGGCTAGAGTCTGGATCAAATAATCCCCACCCTGATCCTCCTTCCTTCAACCAAGGCAAGTCCCAGGCGACAAGTAATCCCACAATCGGACACTCAGATGAGCTTCTGACATTTCAATTTATTGATTCTGGCCTCTCGCCCTGCACATTTCAAGAGGGACTTGCGGAAATCATGTGTAGTGATGCCCAAATATTTGAGCTGCCAAAATCAGAAGAAGACGATAGTGGGGAATTGCAATTAGTGTCTCAAGAGGTAGATGATGATGAGACACAGTGTATTAGGCCCTATTTTATGTCTAAGGCTGCCATCACACTATCAGTATTTGGTCAGTATTTTACATCAGTATTTCTCAGCCAAAACCAGGAGCGGGTGATAAATACAGAAGTGGTGCATATGTTTCTATTATACTTTTGCTCTAATTGTTCCACTCCTGGTTTTGGCTACAAATACTGATGTAAAATACTGACCAAATACTGATAGTGTGACGGCAGCCTAACACAGAGTGTATGTATTGGAATCGCTCTCTCCTTCTAGTTTTTGCCAGTCCTTGCATTGTCTGCATATGCTTTGTGTGTTTCAGAGTCCCTCCTTCATAAATTAAACAGGATGTGTCTGACCATGTCACACACACCACATACCCAGATAAGGTAGTAAAATGTTAAAATTAGTTTACCGGTGACTACCAGTAGCTGTAGTTTTATTTCCCCCTCTACTATGTCATCTTCTGTAGTCATAGGCGACTGGGAAATATGATGAGAGATGGCCCGGCTATTAAGGGTACGTTCCCACGATCAGTGTTTGCTCAGGCTTTCACGCTGCGTAATTTTCGCATCAATCCTGCACCTCAGGGTTTTTGAATGTGTTTTTAGATAGATAGATAGATAGATAGATAGATAGATAGATAGATAGATATGAGTTAGTTATATACATGATGTAGGTAGATCGCTAGATAGATATTCATGAGATATATAATTAGTGCCATTTATGTGCAGTTTACTGTACTTGGATTAATCTAACAAACAAATGAAAAAATCAAGTAAGGGTTCCTCATATTTTTTGATAACTAGCAAAGGTAAAGTAGACAGCTGCAGGCATACATTATCAGACTGGTAAGTCCATGGTTATTGGGCCCTTCCCAGGCTAAAAACACAGTACAAGCCCACAGCCACCCCAGAATTTGTGCATCACATGAGATACACCAATTCTGGCCAGCTTCCAAGCTTTTCCCAATTGCTCTGGTGCAGTGGCAATTGGGGTAATACTAGTTGAGCCGATAACAGCTGTGATTTGTCAAAATCACAGCAGCCATATACCCCTGGGGTTAGTAAAGGAGAGGTGTCTATCAGACACCCCCATTACTAACACGGTAATAAAAAATAAGAACACACACACACACACAGAAAAAACAACTCTTTATTTGAATAAAGACTCCCCCACAATGTCCATCATTCACCAATTTATATTAAAAAAATCCCATGCAGGTCCGAAGTAATCCAACGAATCCGAAGTAGTCCAGAAATGGATACCTGCAAGACATAAAAAGACAAAAATAAAGACAAAACCTGTCCTTCGCTTACTAATTTATTACCGAAATGTTGCCATGCAGGTCGATGTAGTCAACGTTCCTTGATGTCTCTGGCATCTGTGAATAGCAATAAAATGACTGCTATTCACAGGTGCCGGGTAGTGACGTCAATACTCATCATCGTTGCCGGGTCTCGCTGAGCGCAGTGAGACTTGGTAGCTCTGATGAGCATCGTAGTAACTACCCGCCACTTGTGAATAGCAGTCACTTTACTGCTGAATGTGAACTACATCGGACCTGGGCAGCAACATTTTGGGCAATAGGTGAACAAGGGACTGTCTATTGTCTTTATTCCTGTATTTTTATGCCTTTCAGGTATCCATTTTCTGGACTACTTCAGATTCATTGGATTACTTCAGACCTGCATGGGATTTTTTCATTTCTTTTTTTTAATTTGTTGAATGAGCAATAGTGTGGGGGAGTCTTTATTCAAATAAAGTGCGTTTTTTTGTGTGTGTTCTTATTTTTTATTACTGGGTTAGTAATCTGATAGACACTGCTCCATTACTAACCTCAGAGGTTGGATTTTTTACCTCACATCTGCCATCAAACCCAACTATCATTTCCCCGATTGCCACCACACTAAGGAAATCGGGAAGAGCTGGGAAAAGCACCAGTATTGGCACGTCTCACAGCAGACGTACGTATACTGAACCTCCCCCTTTGCGGTGTCTTTCTCAAGGTATGGTACCACTCTGTTTAATTGTTCCATGCAGTCCATGCCTGTGCTAATGGCCATATTGCCATGCCATTATGTTGGCTTGATTTATTGACACCTGGCCACTTGGTGTCCATAGAGGGATTGGAAATACATCCAACATTGTAATAATAGCTGCCAGTGTGATAATCACTGGCCACTAGCTATTCTTATTCATATATATAATTCATATATATAATTTCAATTTCATCGCTTTTCCATGTGTCCCATGCACCTTTTTACCGCACATATGCACTTTTTCCCATTCTCCAACCTGTAATTTTTAAAATGTTATAATAAAGTTATTATGTTTTTTATTACATTTTGGACTTTGTGATGGTTCTTTCTCTCCCTTATCATGCTCACAGAGCAAGAAGAAATTAAAGGGCTGATGGCCGTCAAACTAAGTCCAAGCACTGTGGTTCCGAAGAATCTGCCCGGGGGCTAGATAAAAGGTCATCGAGGGCCGCAAATGGCCCATGAGCCTGAGGTTCCCACCCTTGTTATAGAGGAAAAAATGTTTTCTCACATTTTTTCCTGTAAAATTAATTGTATCTTCGGTTTTGTATGTTTTATAGTTAGCCCGTAAAAGTTGTGTTGTACTCTGACAGCATTGTTCCCAGCAGCGACCTGGGGGTCAGATGTGTGTCCACGGGTCTTCCACATGCTCTTCCTATTCCATTTGAGGGCTGTTTCTATCCATTCAGCGATTTTCCTGCCTCCCCAGCCCTCTTCTTAGGGTCTTCCAAAAAAATGTTTCCCATTGACTTCCATTATACTCGGAACTCAAGCTGAGCACATCACAGCATCCAACCTGCTGGATTCGAGTACCAAGCATTCGAGCATGTTAGTGCTTGATAATCTCTACTGCTCTGTTATCTAGCCATATATTATGACAAAACATAAAAAAGCATTTGCGTGACAGACACCTTGACAGATGCTTGGTATTGGAGGCTTTTGACACCAATGGTGACCTGGGTAAGTATGGTCTATTGAAAAAACTGGTTTGTTATAAAAGTTTTAGATGTGGATTTATTGGCTTGAAAGCAAGAAATATATTTGCCATTTTATATTCTGAGCTCGAGAAGTAACTGTGCAGATTTTATTCCATAAAATACGCACCTCTTCATGTGAACATTTCAGTCATCTAAGAATTACATCATTGTACCATTTTCAGAAACAAGGAAATATAATGTTTTAGTCCCGCTGGGAAGAATGAAGTGTCACATCTTTAAATAGGGAAATATTAAACTTCTAGATTTAAAGACTTCACTATTCCCTTTGCTTGTGGTATTTAAAAGAAGTCAATGCTCATTATTTGACTTCACATATATATTTCAGAAATCCATATGCTGCTTTCAAACTGTTTATGATTAATAATCCTAGGAGGAATACTGTCCGTCTCTCACTGTATGACCTTATCTGCAGAGCTTCTATATAAAAATACGGCAACAGGAGAGAATTCAAAGGGCACGATTAGCCAAGAGGTTCAACCTGCTGCTCTCTTAACCCTTATCCGGCTGAATAGGTACAATTGTAACTATTCCGTTTTAAAATTGCAATAACTTTTTTTTGAAAAGACGTAGAGGGCTGAAATTTCGTGACATCTCTACATTTTTGGTCCAGAATATATTGGCCAAATTTCAATAAAATATCTCCACCCGCTTCCGAGATAAGGGGTCGAGATCTTTTTGCATCCATAACAAGCTGCATAGGTACAAATGTACCTCATATATTTTGAATGAAGATAATGCAAGGGAAAAAGCATAAATTTTTTTTTAATGATAATGCTATTTAACTATTATAAACAAGTAAAAAACTGTTCATTTACATTATAAAAGAAAATGTAAGAAACTTTTTTTTATTGATTTTCTTTGCAAGTAATGCATGTTGGCTTTGCTACAGAGTGTTCATCGCAAATGGGTTTCACACAAACCACACAAGACTTTCTAGTCTTGCGTTGTTTTCGCCTCAGGTCTCTGCAGACATAGCAACTACCAACAACAGGGGAGGGTCCACGACTACCATGAGGTATTTTGGGGCCAGCTGCTGGCTGCGATGCTACCACAATGCATCGTCCAAGCACCATTTCTACTGCACCTCGAAGAAAATGGTTTCTCATTATCATTTTGTTTGTACTACGATCTTCAATTGCAATCATACACAGCTGATTTGCGAGATCTTTCAGGAACTTTCTTCGTTGATCCTTTGCCCTGAAGCTTGGATTGTGTTCTCTGTAGATGATGTAGGATGCTAACCCACTGACATCAATCATATTGTAGAAAAATGCCAAAGTCCAACGTGATGTTCGTCGTTTCACAGTGTACTCTCCCAACATTTTATCCATAACATCAACGCCACCTTTTGTTATGTTGTAGTATTTTATTATCTCTGGCTTGGCTGCTAGTGTCTCTTCAACTTCTCCCGTCATGTGCATAGATGATAGAAGCACGACTGATTTGTTCTTCTTTGGTACATATGAACAGACTGTTGCATCATGATTGTAGGCAAAATTTGTCGAGTATACAGGCCTTTCTTTGGCAGGCTGCATGTTGTTAGGTAGGAACCTTTTGTTTTTTCTCACTGTACCAACTAGTGTCATGTTCCAGGAGTTCAATACCTTGGCTAGTTCCATGGTTGTAAAGAAGTTATCGGTGGTGACATTTCTTCCAGAGCCTTTATACGAGCTCACTAGGTCCAATACTGTTCGTTCTCCAATGTTTACTTGTCGAGGACCATCAGTTGGTTTCCCAGTGTAGAGCTGACCTTGTAAAGGGTAGGCATTTGATGAGTCACAAGCCCAGAAAATCTTTATGCCATATTTAGCTGGTTTTGAAGGTATATACTGGGTAAATTTAGTATGACCTCTAAATGGAAATAATTGCTCGTCGACGGTGATACAATGATATGGCTTGTAGGCTCTCTCCAGATTACTGTTCAGCATTGTCCAGATGTCCCGTATTGGTGCAGCTTTATCTGTTTGCACACGTTCTGCACGTGTATTTTCGTTGTCAAACCTGATAAATCTGAGTATCATCTTGAAGCGGTCACGAGACATGGCTGCACGTATAAGAGGCAGAGCAGCAACATTCCACATTTCCTCCAGATTCTCTTTGTTGGCTCTGTGCACACCAGCAGCAATCAGTATGCCCAAAAATGCATGAAGTTCAGTTTCAGTAAATTGCTTGAATGTTTTTTGTGGTGGCCGTTTGGAAGAATCAGGAAAACGTTGTACCAGTTCGTTGTTGTAAGCATCACAAACTCTCTTGGCCTTTCGATTCGTTTCCCGTAATATGATGTCACACATCTCGGGAGTCATGATGGACTTGAATAGCTCTTTTGCTGTATATAGGTTGCTGATTGCTGCAGGGCCACCTCTTTGTCGTAGGACATTACGAGATTTTGTTTGTGCATTTGGCAGTGGATTACTGCACCATTGAGTTTCATCCTTAGCAGTCCAAATGTCGCCTGCACTTTGAGGCACAGAATCATCCTCAACACTTTCGTCTGATTCGTATTCATTTTCATGCTCTATGACCATTTCTTGTTCAATGTCTGAATCTTCTTCAGTAACATCCACTTGTGGTACATAGTTTTCATCATCAGATGGAACATATGGTTCATCCTCATGCTCAGAATCAGATTCTTCTAGCATTCGCATTATTTCGTCAGACGTAAATCTGTAAATATGAAAAAATGTAAAATAAATAATTTTCCGAAATACTACATTATTGGCTTTTCACAAAATTATACTAACCTGCAAACACGTTTTCTTGGATTATGGCGGAAACTAGATCCAGCATTACTATCACTCATGATGACTTGCTAGATGAATTTTGGCTTCGTATTTTGTGCTGAATATAAATAAAACATCGTAAAACAATATGTAGATACTAATTATTATCCATTTTTCGTATAAAAATTATACCTATAGTGATAAGTTTCATACAAAATATATGTAAGCCAAGTCCAGGCTGAAAGACAATTTGACTGTTCTGTCCCCACATAATGAGAATAAAGGTATAACTGGCTGTTAGATGCTGTGAGACTTTCCTACCTTCGTTTCCAAGAAATTGAAGACTTCACAAGCCTAGAAATGTGTGCTCACAGCAATGAGATGAACAGCAAAATGGCTAATGAGAGGAGGGAGGCAGGAAGACAAGTAGAAGCCACTCCCAGTTTGAATTAACTTAATTGACAGCAACATAAGTGACCAGTAACAACACTGAACAATAGATATCAGCATAACATTTGTAGCTGAATGAACTTTAGTTTCTGAAACCAAGTAAAGTCTTCCCACAGTGGAGGTATATGTGAAGGTACAATTGTACCTATGCAGCCTGTTAAGGTTGTAAAATTATGCAGCCTGACAAGGGTTAAAAATACAGTGCAAAACCTATGAGCATGTTGTGTGAAGTATTACAGCTTAAATGTGTATTCCCCTCTCCAACAGTCTATCCCAATACGTAGTAGGTATAATAATGTTAGCAAATAGCTCAAATTAGAAATGTAGCATAGTTTGTCTGATAAGTTATGTTGCTTACCTCATGTGCAGGGCATTACAGCATTTTAGGTATCCATGGTTACGACAACTAACAGCTAACTAACTGTCACTATATGAGTGGTCTTAACCATGGATACCTAAGCTACTGCGATTCCCTTGCACATGGGGAAAGCGACATAGCTTAGCAGAAGAACTAAACAACATTTCTAATTGGAAGTATTTGCTAATGTTATTATTATGACACCTGCTACATATTGGGATAGGATCTTGGAGATGGGAATACCCCTTTAAGCTTAGCTTTATATACTTTGATGGAGCTGAGCTGCAATAGTAGACACAGCCTATTGACAGGTGTGGTGCTGTTTCTGGAAAAAAAAAATCCTTCTATGTCTGCTTTCGTTTGTAGTAGCCCCCACCTGCTTTCTCAGGTAGCCCAGGAAACTCTTCTGACATCATGACCCTGGGTCTTTTAGGCATGTTCTAACAGAGGCCATGGGCTTGGGTATTAAGTAGCATTATTCCCAGTTTCATCAAGTTTGTCAACAATTTGCTGTAACTTCTCTTGGCTCAGCTCCTGCCAGGTATCAGCTTCTCCTGACTTCTATGCTACAACCAGAGCTATTTACAAGCTCAGTGTAGTTTTCTTCGTGTTTTCTACACCAACCTCTCGGCGAGTCACCAACGTCTCACAATTATTTTTGGTCCTCTGCAATCAAGGCATTAAATTTTTCAAGGAAATCTCCAGTATGGCTATACTACACTGTTATCCTATAATAAACCATTTCCTTACTACAAGATACAGTTTCCATATATTGCTGCTGTTAACCATTTTTGCTGTTGGAAGATATCAAAATGCATTTACTTCTCTCTTATACCTGTGATTAACCATTTTCCTTCTGGAAGGTCCCAGACGTTGGTTAATTCTCTGTTATAATCATTGACATTAATTATTTTCCTACGATAAATCCCAGGCTGCGTTTACAGATATAGCAAAATTTACCATATCAGTGATAACACAGCACTGGGATATCATGGCACAAAGCAGTTCAGTTCGACACATAGAAAAATAGTCCATCAAGTTCAACAGATAGAAAATCTGTGGAAAACCTGGGCAGATTTTCCCTCTACAGATGAACCACTTTAATAGAAGCCACAAGCATCTCTATTTTAGATGCAGAGCTCACTTATTATTATGCTCTGCTTATATCGCACCATCATATTCCGCCATAAATTATCATTGCCATCCCTGTCACGCTCGCATCCAGACTGGTTAGCGCGGGCGTGTGAGGGGAGTGGCCCCACTGGACCACACACCAGACTACCCTGGAAGGGACGTGACTAGGACAGCTGCCTTGGTCTTCTCTGGAGCCTCTGATGGTGAGGTCAGGCTTGTGCGGCAGGCAGCTGCCCGGTGCTACTCCAGGGAGGCGCCTGGCTGTGGCTGCTGATCCCACCAGAGGAACGGAACATGGCAGAGACACTGGGGGGCAGACGGGCACGGCTGGCACTCTGGCAGGACAAGAGGACTGAACTGGTACACTGGCAGGACCGGTAGGGACCGGTATACAGGCAGGCACAGCTAAAATATGGGAACAGGTAAGGACCTGTTCGGAGAGGAGGAACGGAGGTAAAGAAAGACGGCAAGAGCGGATGCAAAGCAGAAGGACAGGAGATAGAGCCAAGTACAGAAATGCAGGAGGCGGAGCAAAGAGCAGGAGGTGGAGGCAAGAACGGAAATGCAGGAGGCAGAGCCAAGAGGAGAGACATAGAAACGGAGCCAGGTAGAACCACCAGGAGCGGAGCAGGGAAGAACCGCAAGGAGCGGACCCAAGAGCGCAGAGCCGAGTGCAGAACAAAGCTACAGAATACAGAGCTGAAAGCAGAGCAAAGAAACAGAGAGCAGAGCCGAGAGCAGAGCAAAGCAAGACACAGAGTGCAGAGCCGAAAGCAGAGCAAAGCAAGAGACAGGGTGCAGAGCCGAAAGCAGAGCAAAGCAAGACACAAGGTGCACAGCCGAAAGCAGAGCAAAGCAAGACATAGGGTGCAGAGCCGAAAGCAGAGCAAAGCAAGACACAGGGTGCAGAATCGATAGCAGAGCAAAGCAAGACACAGAGTGCAGAGCCGAGAGCGGAGCAAAGCAAGACACAGAGTACAGAGCCGAGAGCAGAGCAAAGCTAAATACAGAGTGCAGAGCCAAGAGCAGAGCAAAGTTGAGACGGAGTGCTGTTGTGAATTCTGTGGCAGAGCTCCCTCCTGTGGTCACAAGTGGTACTTCGGCTGATTCTCTCTATGAGCTTCCGTTGGTGGAGGAGAGTGGTACTGCGGCTTCTGAGTTTCCTTCCTCAGGTGATGTGGTGAAGTGGTTAGGTGCTGCTCTATTTAACTCCACCTACTGCTTTGATCCTGGCCTCCAGTCAATGTTCTAGTATTGGACTTGTTTCCTCCTGGATCGTTCCTGTGGCCTGCTGCTCTGCATAGCTAAGTTCCGCTTTTGTTATTTTGTTTGCTGTTTTTTTCTGTCCAGCTTGCTTTTTTGGTTTTTCTTGCTTGCTGGTAGCTCTGGGACGCAGAGGGTGTACCTCCGTGCCGTTAGTCGGTACGGAGGGTCTTTTTGCCCCCTTTGCGTGGTTGTTTGTAGGGTTTTGTGTTGACCGCAAAGTTACCTTTCCTATCCTTGCTCTGTTCAGAAAGTCGGGCCTCACTTTGCTAAAACTATTTCATCTCTACGTTTGTCTTTTCATCTTAACTCACAGTCATTATATGTGGGGGCTGCCTTTTCCTTTGGGGTATTTCTCTGAGGCAAGGTAGGCTTATTTTCTATCTTCAGGCTAGCTAGTTTCTCAGGCTGTGCCGAGTTGCATAGGGAGCGTTAGGCGCAATCCACGGCTGCCTCTAGTGTGGTTGGAGAGGATTAGGGATTGCGGTCAGCAGAGTTCCCACGTCTCAGAGCTCGTTCTGTGTTTTTGGGTTATTGTCAGGTCACTGTATGTGCTCTGACTTCTATGTCCATTGTGGTACTGAATTACCTAATCATAACAGAGTGCAGAGCTGGGAACAGAGTAAAGCAAGACACAAAGTATGCACAGCAAAGAAAGCTAATTCAAGACAGGGATATAAACGAACACAGGAACAGGAATTGACTAAGGTAACGTTCACACTAGCTTTATGCTAGTGTGCGTCGAGTTTGCGTCGGGCGACACAGCGGCGACGCATGCGTCATGCGCCCCTATATTTAACATGGGGGACGCGTTTTTGTTTGTTGCGTTGTGCGATGCATGCGTCTTTTTTGCCGCAAGCGTCGGACCAAGAAAACGCAACAAGTTGCATTTTTCTTGCGTCCAAATTTTGGCAAAAAACGACGCATGCGTCGCAAAACGCAGCGTTTTTGCGTGCGTTATGGTGCGTTTTTGCGTGCATTGTGCGTTGCGTCGCCGACGCAGCGGCGCACAACGCTAGTGTGAACGTAGCCTAAGACAGAGTCAGAAATGGCACAACGCACAGACACAAGGACACAAGCCCGGGTACGATGCCCCACTGGGTGGCAGACAAGGACACAGGCCAGGGTACGATGCCCCACTGGGTGGCAGACACAGGACACATGCCAGGGTACAACGCCCCACTGGGTGGCAGACACAGAAGGCATAGAGGCAGGACCTGGCACCTCAGCAGCAAGATACTGACTTAGGGAGTAAGTTGCGCAGGCCCCCACCAATGGGTGGGGAAGTCTTAAGTACAGGAAGCCTCATGGCAATTGGCTGGGGACACCTTAGCAAGGTGCACACAGTCTCCATAAGAAACTGGAGTTGCCAGCGTCGCCCCCTATGCACACAGACAGAAGGCATACACAGAGCAAGCAGGTGACATGAGGCACACAGCATGGAGCCGGCAGCTGAGATTCACAACATGGCCCAGAGAAGTGAGTTTGTGTTGTTACAATCCCCAATGGTGCTCACAATTAGAAATATGGGAATATGTTCGGAAAACGATTGTCAAATCCAAATTTGCCATATTCGTACCGTATTGGTGCTGAATTTATGCTTGACAATCATTTCTGAATATATTCGCTCATCTGCACTCACAATGACTCCACTGGCATTCGTCTATGTTCGTCGAATATTGCAAATACGGTGATCGTAATCCGAACTTATTATTGAAATATTCGCTCATCTCTACTCACAATCTAAATTCTCTATCAGCAGGTCTTTGGCATGTGTGAGAAAACAAGAAAAAACCCACACAAGCACAGAGAGAACATACAAACGCCTTTCAGTTGTTGTCCTTGGTGGGATTTGAACCCCGGACCCCAGCGCTACAATTTAACAGAGCTAACCACTGAGCCACCATGCTGCCCATAAAGACAGCTTCTTTGTGAGTAGATGTAAAATAGGCTCTCCCGAGAGCCTCAACGTTACCAAACATGACCTCAACGTTACCAAACAGGTCCTTTAACCCACAAAATCCTACCACGTAGGAACAAATGACACAGCAAGAAAGAACCTGGAAACTAGGCAGAGACTTTGAAGACCTAGACCTGAAAGTGATGAAACTGCAAGCGTAGGTCATCTTCTCATCCATCCTCCCATTGGATGACATGGACAAAGGGATTGAACAGAATTCTACATGTGAACAACTGGCTATGTCGATGATGGCTTGAGCAATGTTTTGGGTTTCTTCACCATGGAGTGAAAGCATTTAAAGAGACCAGGATGGGTGAACACAGAACGTAATCACTTGTTAAAAAGGAAAAAAGAAATGTATATCAAATGAAAAGGAGGGGCATATCTAAAGAAAAATATAATGCTGTTTGCAAGGAATGCAGGGCAAGAGTTAGAAGAGTTGAACCGATTGATGAAGTAAGGCTTGCAAGGGAGATCAATAGAAGTAAAAAAGGATTTTGGGGGCATGTCAAAAGCAAAATAAAAGTCATAGATCCTATAGGATTTTTACAAGATGAAAAGGGTGAAGTGGACAAAAATGATGTTGAGAAGGCCGAACTTTTAAATTCCTATTTTGCATTTATTTATGTTCTCTAGGAAAGCCATCGAAGGAAATAAAGAAAGCACACTATCAATACCCAGAGATGGTGAGGGAACACTTAGCTAATTTAAATGAATTGGAATCTCCTGGTCCAGATGAATTACATCCTAGAGTACTGAAAGAGTTAGCAGAGGAAATTTCAGCCAAAATCTTTGAAAAATCCTGGAAAACAGGAGAAGTCCTAGAAGACTGAAGTACAGGGAATATTGTCCCTATCTTCAAAAAGGAAAGAAGACGGAGCCAGTGAGACTTTAATACCAGGAAAGATATTTGAACACGTTATTCAAAAGCATTTATGTAAGTACTTGGATAAGAATACAGTAGTTAACCAGAGCCAGGTTTATAGCAAACAAGTCATGCCAGACTAATCTAATTTCCTTCTGTGATAGAATCACTGACAGGGTGGATCAGGAAAATGCAGTAGATACAGTATATCACGACTTCAGCAAAGCATTTGAGCGTCGCCAGGACATACCTGTACCATAACTCCGCTCAGGCCACCCACGTTATTCCAGACCCTGTCTCAGTCGGACCCTGTGAGCCTGCATCTATCTACTTCGTGAACTTACAGCACTGGCAGAATTTCACTGCCTCACCATTCACCGCTCCAGTAGGCAGCACGTTACTGAGGAAGGCCAACATAGGCCGAAACGTTTATCTTCTCTCTTGTTAATAAATCCCAAGAGATTCACCTTAAGTTGAGTGCCGGGTTTGTTTTATACTAATAGATCACAGACTGCACATGAGTCAACAGTGTGATGCAACATCAAAAAAGGCAACCATAGTTCTAGCATGTATTAAGAGAAGCATAGAGTTTAGATCATGCAAAGTAATTATCCACCTCTATTCCTCGTTGGTTTGGCCTCATCTGGAAAACTGTGTCCAGTTCTGGGCACCACTTTTTAAAAAAGACATTGAAAAACTGTAGCATGTTCAGAGAAACAAAGTATGTCCTACGATGAACGGTTAAAGGCTCTGGGAATATTTAGCTTGCAAAAAAGAAGGCTAAGGGGAGTCTTAATAGTTGTCTACAAATACCTGAAGGGATGACACCGTGTAGAGTGATCATCTTTATTATCATTTGCACATGGAAACACGAGAAACAATGGAATGAAACTGAAAGGGAGAAGAATACAGTTTAGATATTAGAAAAAACTTTTTGCCAGTGAAGGTGATCAAGGAGTGGAACAAGCTGCCAGGAGAGATAAGTTCTCCTTCACGGGAAGTCTTCAAACAAAGACTGCACAGACATCTGTCTGAGATTGTTTGGTGAATCCTGCATTGAGCAGGGGGTTGGATATGATGACCCTGTAGATCCCTTCCAACTCTAAGGGTACCGTTACACTATACGATTTACCAACGATCACGACCAGCGATACGACCTGGCCGTGATCGTTGGTAAGTCGTTGTGTGGTCGCTGGAGAGCTGTCACACAGACAGCTCTCCAGCGACCAACGATGCCAAGGTCCCCAGGTAACCAGGGTAAACATCGGGTTACTAAGCGCAGGGCTGCGCTTAGTAACCCGATGTTTACCCTGGTTACCAGTGTAAAAAAAAAAAAAACACTACATACTTACATTCCGGTGTCTGTCCCTTGCCGTCTGCTTCCCGCACTGACTGACTGCCGGCCGTAAAGTGAATGCACAGCACAGCGCGCTGTGCTCTGCTTTCACTTTACGGCCGGCAGTCAGTCAGTGTGGGAAGCAGACGGCGGGGGACCTGACGGACACCGGAATGTGAGTATGTACTGTTTGTTTTTTTTTACATTTACGATGGTAACCAGGATAAACATCGGGTTACTAAGCGCGGCCCTGCGCTTAGTAACCCGATGTTTACCCTGGTTACAAGCGAACGCATCGCTGGATCGGTGTCACACACACCGATCCAGCGATGACAGCGGGAGATCCAGCGACGAAAGAAAGTTCCAAACGATCTGCTACGACGTACGATTCTCAGCAGGGTCGCTGATCGCTGCTGCGTGTCAGACACAGCGATATCGTATGGATATCGCTGGAACGTCACGGATCGTACCGTCGTAGCGACAAAAGTGCCACTGTGAGACGGTACCCTAACATTCTATGATTCTATGATATTGTGATCCTCTGCCCAGATTGGGGAATTTGCAGAAGGTCCAGGCGGCATTGGAAGTCTTCAAACAGAAGCGCTGACTAGGCCTCGGATGCGATTAAGCCAAAGACAATTAATTGGCAAAGCGAATATTCTTTTTTTTTAAAGATAATTCTAAAAAAATTGTTTTCAGGAGAATAACATTTTTTTAACCCCTTTCTGCCATTAGACGTACTATTCCGTCCATGTGGGGTGGGCCCTACTTCCCAAGGACGGAATAGTACGTCATAGGCGCGTGAGCGCGGCCGATCGCGACCGGGTGTCAGCTGCTTGTCGCAGCTGACATCCGGCACTACGTGCCAGGAGCGGTCACGGACCGCCCACGGCACATTAACCCCGGCACACCGCGATCAAACATGATCGCGATGTGCCGGCGGTGCAGGGAAGCATCGCGCAGGGAGGGGGCTCCCTGCGGGCTTCCCTGAGACCCCCGCAGCAACGCGATGTGATCGCGTTGCTCCGGGGGTCTCCTACCTTCCTCCCTGCAGCAAGTCCCGGGTCCAAGATGGCCGCGGATCCGGGTATTGCAGGGAGGGAGGTGCCTTACCAAGTGCCTGCTCAGAGCAGGCACTTCGTAACGCTGCAGCGCTGTTTGACAGATCGGTGATCTGTCAGAGTGCTGTGCAAACTGGCAGATCACCGATCTGTATTGTTCCCCCTGGGACAAAGTAAAAAAGTTAAAAAAATTTTTACAAGTGTGTAAAAAAAAAAAAATCCTAAATAATGAAAAAAAAAAATATTATTCCCATAAATACATTTCTTTATCTAAATAATAAAAAAACAATAAAAGTACACATATTTAGTATCGCTGCGTCCGTAACGACCCGACCTATAAAACTGTCCCACTAGTTAACCCCTTCAGTAAACACCGTAAGAAAAAAAAAAAAACGAGACAAAAAACAACGCTTTATTATCATACTGCCGAACCAAAAGTGGAATAACACGCGATCAAAAAGGCGGATATAAATAACCATGGTACCGCTGAAAACATCATCTTGTCCTGCAAAAAACTAGCCGCCATACAGCAACATCAGCAAAAAAATAAAAAAGTTATAGTCCTCAGAATAAAGCGATGCAAAAATAATTATTTTTTCTATAAAATAGTTTTTATCGTATAAAAGCGCCAAAACATAAAAAAAAGATATAAATGAGGTGTCGCTGTAATCGTACTGACCCGAAGAATAAAACTGCTTTATCAATCTTACCAAACGCGGAACGGTATAAACGCCTCCCCCAAAAGAAATTCATGAATAGCTGGTTTTTGGTAATTCTGCCTCACAAAAATCGGAATAAAAAGCGATCAAAAAATGTCACGTGCCCGAAAATGTTACCAATAAAACGTCAACTCGTCCCGCAAAAAACAAGACCTCACATGAATCTATTGACTCAAATATGGAAAAATTATAGCTCTCAAAATGTGGTAATGCAAAAAATATTTTTTGCAATAAAAAGCGTCTTTCAGTGTGTGACGGCTGTCAATCATAAAAATCCGCTAAAAAAACGCTATAAAAGTAAATCAAACCCCCCTTCATCACCCCCTTAGTTAGGGAAAAATAAAAAAAATTAAAAAAATGTATTTATTTCCATTTTCCCATGAAGGTTAGGGCTAGGGTTAGGGCTAGGGTTAGGGTTAGGGCTAGGGTTAGGGTTAGGGACAGGGTTAGGGTTAGGGCTAAGGTTAGGGCTAGGGCTAGGGTTAGGGCTAGGATTAGGGTTAGGGTTAGGGCTAGGGTTAGGGCTAGGGTTATGGTTAGGGCTAGGGTTAGGGCTAGGGTTAGGGCTAGGGTTGGGGCTAGGGTTATGGTTAGGGCTAGGGTTAGGGCTAGGGTTAAGGCTACAGTTAGGGTTAAGGCTACAGTTAGGGTTGGGGCTAAAGTTAGGGTTAGGGTTTGGATTACATTTGTGGTTGGGAATAGGGTTGGGATTAGGGTTAGGGGTGTGTCTGGGTTAGAGGTGTGGTTAGGGTTACCGTTGGAATTAGGGTTAGGGGTGTGTTTGGATTAGGGTTTCAGTTATAATTGGGGGGTTTCCACTGTTTAGACACATCAGGGGCTCTCCAAACGCGACATGGCGTCCGATCTCAATTCCAGCCAATTCTGCGTTGAAAAAGTAAAACAGTGCTCCTTCCCTTCCGAGCTCTCCCGTGTGCCCAAACAGGAGTTTACCCCAACATATGGGGTATCAGCGTACTCAGAACAAATTGGACAACAACATTTGGGGTCCAATTTCTCCTCTTACTCTTGGGAAAATACAAAACTGGGGGCTAAAAAATAATTTTTGTGGGAAACAAAAAGTTTTTTTTATTTTCACGGCTCTGCGTTATAAACTGTAGTGAAACACTTGGGGGCTCAAAGTTCTCACAACACATCTAGATAAGTTCGTGGGGGGTCTAGTTTCCAATAAGGGGTCACTTGTTGGGGGTTTCTACTGTTTAGGTACATTAGGGGCTCTGCAAACGCAATGTGACGCCTGCAGACCATTCCATCTAAGTCTGCATTCCAAATGGCGCTCCTTCCCTTCCGAGCCCTCCCATGCGCCCAAACGGTGGTTCCCCCCCACATATGGGGCATCAGCGCACTCATGACAAATTGGACAACAACTTTTGGGGTCCAATTTCTCCTGTTACCCTCGAGAAAATACAAAACTGGGGGCTAAAAAATAATTTTGGTGGGAAAAAATGTTTGTTTTATTTTTACGGCTCTGCATTATAAACTTCTGTGATGCTCTTGGTGGGTCAAAGAGCTCAAAACACATCTAGATAAGTTCCTTAGGGGGTCTACTTTCCAAAATTGTGTCACTTGTGGGGGGTTTCAATGTTTAGGCACATCAGTGGCTCTCCAAATGCAACATGGCGTCCCATCTCAATTCCTGTGAATTTTGCATTGAAAACTCAAACGGCGCTCCTTCCCTTCCGAGCTCTCCCATGCGCACAAACAGTGGTTTACCCCCACATATGGGGTATCGGCGTACTCAGGACAAATTGTACAACAACTTTTTGGTTCCAATTTCTTCTCTTACCATTGGGAAAATAAAAAATTGGGGGCGAAAAGATAATTTTTGTGGAAAAAAAATGATTTTTTATTTTTACAGTTCTGCATTATAAACTTCTGTGAAGCACTTGGTGGGTCAAAGTGCTTACCACACCTCTAGATAAGTTCCTTAGGGGGTCTACTTTCCAAAATGGTGTCACTTGTAGGGGGTTTCAATGTTTAGGCACATCAGTGGCTCTTCAAACGCAACATTGCGTCCCATCTCAATTCCTGTCAATTTTGCATTGAAAGGTCAAACGGCGCTCCTTCCCTTCCGAGCTCTCCCATGCGCCCAAACTGTGGTTTACACCCACATATGGGGTATCAGAGTACTCAGGACAAATTGTGCAACAAATTTTTGGTTCCAATTTCTTCTCTTACCATTGGGAAAATAAAAAATTGGGGGCGAAAATATAATTTTTGTGAAAAAAAATGATTTTTTATTTTTACGGTTCTGCATTATAAACTTCTGTGAAGCACTTGGTGGGTCAAAGTGCTCACCACACCTCTAGATAAGTTCCTTAGGGGGTCTACTTTCCAAAATGGTGTCACTTGTGGGGGGTTTCAATGTTTAGGCACATCAGTGGCTCTCCAAACGCAACATGGCGTCCCATCTCAATTCCAGTCAATTTTGCATTAAAAAGTCAAATGGCGCTCCTTCGCTTCCAAGCTCTGTCATGCGCCCAAACAGTGGTTTACCTCCACTTATGGGGTATCGGCGTACTCAGGACAAATTGTACAACAAGGTTTGGGGTCCATTTTCTCCTGTAACTTTTGGTAAAATAAAACAAATTGGAGCTGAAGTAAATTTTTTGTGAAAAAAAGTTAAATGTTAATTTTTATTTAAACATTCCAAAAATTCCTGTGAAACACCTGAAGGGTTAATAAACTTCTTGAATGTGGTTTTGAGAACCTTGAGGGGTGCAGTTTTTAGAATGGTGTCACACTTGGGTATTTTCTATCATATAGACCCCTCAAAATGACTTCAAATGAGATGTGGTCCCTAAAATAAAATGGTGTTGTAAAAATGAGAAATTGCTGGTCAACTTTTAACCCTTATAACTCCCTAACAAAAAAAAAGTTGGTTCAAAAATTGTGCTGATGTAAAGTAGACATGTGGGAAATGTTACTTATTAAGTATTGTGTGTGACATATCTCTGTGATTTAATTGCATAAAAATTCAAAGTTGGAAAATTGTGAAATTTTCAAAATGTTCGCCATATTTCCATTTTTTTCACAAATAAACGCAGGTAATATCAAAGAAATTTTACCACTATGATGAAGTACAATATGTATCGAGAAAACAATGTCAGAATCACCGGGATCCATTGAAGCGTTCCAGAGTTATAACCTCATAAAGGGACAGTGGTCAGAATTGTAAAAATTGGCCCGGTCCATAACGTGCAAACCACCCTTGGGGGTAAAGGGGTTTAAAAATTGAGGCAGCTTCAAATACTCTAACAAATTTGCTCATATGTTCATGTGACTCTTCAGATATTGTTTTAATCCATGCCTGGTTAAAAAAAAAAGTTAATAGCAAAAATGTGGTAATAATACATTGGCTTGTAAAGGCAGTAATCTGATATCTTGAACGAAGAGATAAGATACTTTTGCACAGCATGTTTCTGTGCTGCCTGTTTACAGCAACCATTTGCAAGTACATTTGGGAATGTGTAAATGTAACCTGATCACCTTATTAATATGCATGTAGCTGACAGGTGTCATCTGCATATTTAATGAGAATGCAAATGAGCTGCGGAATGCCAAACTAAGTTATGTAGAGTAGAAGAAGCCACCTGCTGATCCTTACATGTAAAAATTATGTTCCACTTTCACCATTAACAAATAAATGCCCAGTGTACATTATAATTTTCATACTCTTCCCATCATGAGCAATTTTCATAATCTTGCTTTTGTTTTCTTCTACCCATCATTCCAGAGCTTTCATTTTTAATTCATTTTTTAATCAACAAACATTGCCTTGAAAAAGAATTCATAAGACATGGAATTTTCCACATTTTTTCACTGACAGCGACAAATGTAAATGTATATATTGGGACTTTATGTGATATACTAACACAAAGTAGGAAGTATTTGTGAAGTGTAAAGGAAATGATACATAACTTTCTAATTATTTTAAACTTATAAATCTGAAAATTGTGTAGTGCGTTTGTATTCAACCCCCTGTAGTCTGATGCCCCTAAACAAAATCCTGAGTGACGAATTGCCTCCAGACGTCAAATAATTAGTAAATTGACAAAATAAAGTAGCACTATGTAGCACTATAGCATGCAAACATGAAACATATGAAATTTCAATTACATTACTGCTCTAGCAAATATGAAAAAATTGAGAATAATCAGACTGTCGGTTTTAATTACAGCAGAATCCTACCTTCCCATATAAAATATGGATGGGTACCAGTAACAAGAATCGCGTTATCTCAGCTGCCGGGTATTAGTGCTGGTGGAACGCAGCGAGTAAATATAGATGTTATTATTGGTGCGTTCGCAGCCCGGTGTTCACAGTGCAAGAGTAGAACCTGCTGCTAGCAAATGGCACTATATGGCGGTATAAGCGAGCTCTGTTTCTTCGTGAAAGAAAAGCACTGTGTCCTGTTAAGCTCACAGGAGAACACAGCTAACTGCTGAGCTGATAGAAGTCAGTGGTCATGCAGTCAGAGAAGCACGCAAACAATTCCTCTCCGGAGGTGCCGGTATTCTAGTGGCTTATTTCAGCCGGGCCCTGAATAGATACAAACAAACTCCTCACCAGAGGTGCCGGTATTCTAGTGGCTTATTTCAGCCAGGCCCTGACCACAAGCATACATGACCACACTGGTGCAAAGCTCATAACAAAGATTGATATTAGCTAGAAGAACAGCAGTAGCCAGATGCAGAGTATCTGCCTGAACCAGACGCTGGGACCGACATCTCCGCTGAGCAGGCTCCACTACAGCTGGAGAAGAATGGGAGACCGCAGCAGAGATGGCTCGAGATTCCCCCCTGTGCAGAGGCGGGAACTCAAGCCCTAACATTACCCCCTCATAGGGCCCCCCTCCTTGGACCTCGCTATGCTTGAAGGCCGCAATGAGCTGCGGGGCTTGAATGTGCTCAGCAGGTTCCCAAGACCTGTCCTCTGAACCATAACCCTTCCAGTCCACCAAATAAAATTTCTTGCCACGTACCACCTTGCACCCCAAAATGGCTTTCAGCTCATAATCCGCAGACGAACCCGATGTTCCGGCAGATGACTCGGAAAACCGGGACATGTATACAGGTTTCAAGAGGGATACATGAAAGGTGTCGGTGATACCTAGGCGTGGAGGAAGGGCCAGACGGTAGACCACAGGGTTTACCTGTTCGAGGACCTTGAAGGGACCCAAGTAGAGAGGTGCAAACTTAGTGTACTCAACATGCAGCCTGATGTTACGGGCGGAGAGCCACACTAAGTCACCAGGAGTAAAGGTCGGAGCGGGGCGCCGATGAGCATCAGCAGAGGACCGCATTCTCTCCTTGGAGGCCCGAATGGCATCCTGAGTGTGGTCCCAAATGTCCCGTGCCTCCACAGCCCAGTCTGTCACCCTGGAGGAGTGAACCCAAGAGAGAACCTCCGGACGCAGACTGGATGGTGCAAAAGTCTTGTCTGGAGGCACAGACTCTAACGAAACCGGGGCCACAGTTCTCAGACTCTTAGTAGGGACAATAAGCCAAGTCTCCTCTTCCTCCTCAGATGATGATACAACGGAGTGAGAGAGAGTGTCGGCACGAATGTTCTTCTCCCCGGAAAGGAAATGGAGGGTGAAATGGAACCGGTAGAAGAACAAGGACCATCTGGCCTGGCGACAATTTAACCGCTGGGCTGTTTGTAGGTAAACCAAATTCTTGTGGTCTGTGAATACTTGGAAAGGATAGCGAGCCCCCTCCAAAAGATGTCTTCACTCAGAGAAGGCCAACTTCATTGATAGCAACTCCCTGTCCCCGATGGAATAATTCCTCTCCGCTGGTGTGAACATCTTGGAAAAGAGGAAGCAAGGATGCTTCCGACCTTGAGCATCCTTTTGAAAGAGGACTGCTCCAGCACCAACGGAAGAGGCATCCACCTCCTTTATAAATAGCTTATTTACATCGGGGCAATGTAGGATGGGAGCGCTAGCAAAATAGGCCTTAATAGAAATGAAGTCCTTGGAGACCTCCTCAGTCCACAATTTGGGATTTGCTCCCTTCTTGGTGAGGGCTACCAAGGGAGCTACCAGAGTTGAGAAATGAGGAATGAACTGGCGATAATAGTTAATTAGCCCCATAAAGCGCTGCACCGCTTTAAGAGAATGGGGTTCTTGCGAGTCCATCACAGCCTGTAGTTTGGCAGGATCCATAGCCAATCCCTGGGTGGAGATGAAATAGCCCAGGAAAGGTAAAGACTCCTGCTCAAACACACATTTCTCCAACTTGGCATAGAGGGAATTAGCTCGTAAGAGGTCAAAGACTTTGCAAACATCTCTCTGGTGGGAGTCAATATCTGGAGAGTAGATGAGAATATCATCCAGATAGACTATGACCAAGGTGGAAAGCATATCCTGGAAGGTATCGTTTACAAAGTCTTGGAAAATGGCTTGGGCTTTACAGAGCCCAAACAGAATCACTATATATTCATAGTGCCCATCCCTGGTGTTGAAAGCCGTCTTCCATTCGTCCCCCTCATGGATGCGAATCAGATTATAAGCACCCCGCTGATTTAGCTTAGTAAATACCCTTGTTCCCTGAAGCCTATCAAAAAGCTCAGATATCAGGGGCAGGGGATACTTATTCTTAACGGTGATGGCGTTAAACCCCTGTAATCTATGCATGGACGTAGTTCCCCGTTCTTCTTCTGCACGAAGAAGAACCTAGCCCCTGCAGGTGACACTGGCTTCCTAATGAATCCTCTTGCCATATTTTCCTGGATGTACTGAGACATTGCCTCCGTCTCCGGGAGAGATAAAGAATAGACTCGACCCCGGGGAGGCTCAGCACCAGACAAGAGGTCAATAGGACAGTCATAGGGACGGTGAGGCAGAAGAGTCTCTGCAGCCCTTTTGGAGAACACATCCGCATAGGGCCAATATTGCTTGGGAAGAGAGGATAGATCTGCGGGTACCTCAGTAGTAGCAAACTGAATGCCTTCCCTCTGACATCTACCCTCACAAGATTCACCCCATCCCAAAATTCTGCCTGTGGACCACTCGATATGAGAGCCAAGGTATCCTTGACAGGACCTCATCAATTCCCTCAGGAATGACGAGCAGAGATATAATCTCCTGATGAGATGGCGACAAGGACAGAGAGAAAGTAATGGTCTGGTGTGTTATCTGAGAGGGCAGTGTTGACCGATTCACCACTCGTACGATAACTGGTTGAGCTAGCATTACCAGGGGAATTGCGTGACGTTGGGCGAAGGCAGAAGACATAAAATTGCCCTCCGCCCCAGAATCCACACAGAACTCTACCGAGTGGGAGGATGAGCCTAACGTTATTGTCCCTTTAAAGGACAATTTGGAGGCAAACGTCGCTGTGTCTAGTGTACCTCCACCTACTACCACTAGACACTGACATTTCCTCGACTGCTGGGAACATCTGGTGGCAAACATGACAGACCGTGAGTGCACGAGCGGTCCGGGACTTAGATCCCGCTCGTTACACTTCCATGGCCTCATGTGACTCAGGGACCAGGACCGGAGATTCCAAAGGTTTAGCGAAGGTGGGAGCCAGCCTAAACCTCTGCTTACACTGGGCTCACTCTAACCTCCGCTCATGAAAACGGAGGTCAATACGAGTGGACACAGTTATTAACTCCTCCAGTGTGGCGAGAATCTCCCTAGTGGCCAGGGTGTCCTTCAAGTGGTCAGCCAGCCCCCTCCAAAATATAGGGACAAGGGCTTTATCCGACCACTCCAGCTTAGATGCTAGGGTGCGGAAGTGGACGGTAAAATGGCTGACCAAGGATGAGCCCTGAGTCAATGCCAACAGTTGGAGCGCCATATCATGGGTGACTCCAGATCCTAAAAAGACCTGTTTCAGTGTGCTAAGGAACAGGGGAGAACTGCACCACATGATCGCCATGCTCCCACAGCGGCGTAGCCCACTCCAATGCCCTGTCCAACAGGAGAGACACTATAAATCCCACCTTTGCCCGCTCTGTGGGGAAACATGCGGCCAGAAGCTCGAGATGTATAGCGCACTGGCTCACAAAACCCTTATAAGTTTTTCTTCCAGCACATTAAGTGTTGCGAGGGGTTAACTAGCCATTTATTGATGGGCTTTTTTTTGTGGACAACCATAGAGCGGGTGGGAGGTTGTCCACCTTATTTCCACCCCAGGATGCAGTCTGGGGCTTAAATAGTCAGCCTCC
Source organism: Ranitomeya imitator (assembly GCF_032444005.1). Lineage (NCBI taxonomy): Eukaryota > Metazoa > Chordata > Amphibia > Anura > Dendrobatidae > Ranitomeya > Ranitomeya imitator. The sequence continues at coordinate 442,885,279 of NC_091287.1, forward strand.
AGAGGCATTCGGTGTTCAATAGGCCTGGAGATTGGTGCTTCAGTGTGTTGTGTCCTATGAAGGACAGCTGAACCTTTGAATGCTGAATATTCTTGAGTGGGCGGATTTCCCACAGATGTATGGAGCGTGTTATACCATGTTTGTTTTGTTTTCCTGGTTTGCCCTAAGGGCCGTTTTTATTTTTACCTCACTGTAGTTTTTGCCACATGTATATAATAAACCCATGAAAGACTGAAAAGAGACAGTGTTCCTATGCCTTTCTCTGTGTCAGCTGAGTAAGATACTCTACCACAGGGTATAAATGACCCATACATAAACCATGATCAAAAGTTTTTTCATGCAACATTTCTTCCATCTGGAGAAAGAAAAGTTCAATCTCCAGAGGAGACAATGCTTCTTTTCCATAAGAACTATTAATCTATAGTACAGTCTACCTCAAGACGTGGACACAGACTGAACCGTAGATCAGGGGTGTCAAACTGCATTCCTCAAGGGCCTCAGACCATGCATGTTTTCAAGATTTCCTTTGCATTACACAAGGTGCTGGAATCATTCTGTGCAGGTGATTAAATTATCACCTGTGCAATACAAGGAAATCCTGAAAACATGACCTGTTTGCATCCCTCGAGGAATGCAGTTTGACACCCCTGCCATAGATGGTTTAAAAAGAAAAGCTTGAATATTTTTTTAGACGATAATAACATAAATGCTTATGTAAATATGTAAAGTTCTTTTCTGAATATTTGGTCCAGCGAGTCCACAATTTGGATCAGAAGAGGAAGATTACAGTCATGGCCAAAACTATTGAGAATGAGACAAATAGTAATTTTTCCAAAGTTTACTGCTTCATTTTTGTAATGGCAATTTGCATTTACTCCTGAATGTCAAAGAGTGATCAGCTTAACAGCAATTACTGTACTTGCAAAGTCAATATTTGCCCAGAAAATGAACTTTAACCCCCAAAACACATTTCAACATCATTGAAGTCCTGTCTTAAAAGGAGCAGCTAACATCGTTTTAGTGCTTGATCCATTAACACAGGTGTGGGTGTTGATGAGGACAGGGCTGGCGATCAATCAGTCATGATAAAGTAAGAATGACATCACTGGACACTGTAAAAGGAGGCTGGTTCTTGGTATCATTGTTTCTCTTCAGTTAACCATGGTTATCTCTAAAGAAACACGTGCAGCCATCATTGCACTGCACAAAAATGGCCTAACAGGGAAGAGTATCGCAGCTACAAAGATTGCACCTCAGTCAACAATCTATTGCATCATCAAGAACTTCAAGGAGAGACCTTCCATTGTTGTCAAAAAGGCTCCAGGGCGCCCAAGAAAGACCAGCAAGCGCCAGGACCGTATCTTAAAACTGTTTCAGCTGCGGGATCGGACTACCAGCAGTGCCGAGCTTGCTCAGGAATGGCAGCAGGCTGGTGTGAGTGCTTCTGCACGCACTGTGAGGCGGAGACTCTTTGAGCAAGGGCTGCTGGTTTCAAGGAGGGCAACAAAGAAGCCACTTCTCTCCAGAAAAAACATCAGGGACCGACATATTCTGCAAAAGGTACAGGGAGTGGACTGCTGAGGACTGGGGCAAAGTCATTTTCTCTGATGAATCCCCTTTTCGATTGTTTGGGACATCTGGAAAACAGCTTATTCGGAGAAGAAGAGGTGAGCGCTACCACCAGTCTTGTCTCATGCCAACTGTAAAGCATCCTGAAACCATTCATGTGTGGGGTTGCTTCTCAGCCAAGGGAATCGGCTCACTCACAGTCTTGCCTAAAAACACAGCCATGAATAAAGAATGGTACCAGAATGTCCTCCAAGAGCAACTTCTCCCAACCTTCCAAGAGCAGTTTGGCGCCCAACAATGCCTTTTCCAGCATGATGGAGCACCTTGCCATAAAGCAAAGGTGATAACTAAATGGCTTATGGAACAAAACATAGAGATTTTGGGTCCATGGCCTGGAAACTCCCCAGATCTTAATCCCATTGAGAACTTGTGGTCAGTCATCAAGAGACGGGTGGACAAACAAAAACCAACAAATTCTGGCAAAATGCAAGCACTGATTATGCAAGAATGGACGGCTATCAGTCAGGATTTGGTCCAAAAGTTGATTGAGAGCATGCCAGGGAGAATTACAGAGGTCTTGAAGAAGAAGGGGCAACACTGCAAATATTGACTTGCTGCATTAACTCATTCTAACTGTCAATATAACCTATTGGTACTCATAATATGATAGCAATTATATTTCTGTATGTGATATAAACATCAGACAAACACTAATAAAAACCAAAGGCCAGCAGATCATGTGAAAATATAATTTTGGTGTCATTCTCAAAACTTTTGGCCATGACTGTAGCTCTTTTGGGACAGATTGGATCATGCATTGTGGTTGTGCATCCCTTGGTCGAATTGGATCATGCATTGTGGTTGTGCATCCCTTGGTCGAATTTGCTGGGTTTATCTTTTTTCAACTGCATGAGCTATATAACTATATGAGAGCTTGTCCTTTGTGGAATGAGTTGTATTTTTATTTTGGTACAATTTGGATGCCAAAGGCCCCAGTGATAAAGTATCTGTTCTTGTGGGGTGTATTTATATAGTCCTGGGCAGCATGCTTGATCTGTTAGCATTATTGTCACCAATAATCTGTAAGCCAGACACTGTGCTTTTTACTTATCAATGTGGCAGACATATATACAAGCCTTATCAATGTATATTTGTAATACAAGGCAACCACCTCCTCCCCATGAATGGTAGATGTGGATAATACTCACTTTTTGTCCAGAGGACTCCGCAATTCCGGAACGGGATGCAGCCACAAAGTCAGCTGCAGGCGCTTATACCATACAAGGAATGACACATTTATCCATGCTTACACCAGGGGTTTCCATTTAAATCTCTGAAATACATGATTCAGTTGAAACCACTGTAGCAAGATTCCCTATAATGAGGCAGATGGAGGAAATGTAAATGCAATAGGACATGTGATCCAACGGTGTCTGTCTCTTAAGGATTGCATAAAAGTGCCATCGGCTGCAGTTTTGTGCACTTCTGAAAAGAAGGACACCACTGAACAGAAGCCAGAGTAACTCTGTGGCCTCATTATAGTAAATGGATTCCTCCGAGATTTCATCTGAATCACATCTCTCAGAGATTTAAATGGAAACCCTGATATAAGTGCTCAGCATAGAGTGCCGGATAAATGTGATCCCAAACGTTATGTAGAATGTTCCTAACAAAAGCTTCAACTTAATCCACAAAAAATGCAAGTTCCCACTCAGGTCCATCTGTTAATGGAAATATAGGGGCTTCCACGGTAGTGGTAGCACGAAGGCTCTGGAAAAGCAAAATGGCTCCTCGCCCCTCAAAAGAAATTCAGAAAATTCTGCACTCCCAAATCCAAATGCCCCCATCCCTTCTGTGCCCCACATTGTACTTAAACCACATATAGCATCCACATGTTTGGCATTTCTGAAGCAATGAGAGCCCACCTAAGGGTGCATGTCTCCAGAAGCATGAGGTGGGCATAACATACTGGTCACTATAAGGAACTGGTCACTAGATTATACTGGTCACTACATCATACTGGTCACTACAAAGGCAAATTTCCATTTTCACTTGGAAACATTCATTGCTGCTTGCTTCTTGAAAGCACTCATGGGGTCAAAATAGTCACTACACCTGTAGATAAATTCCCAAAGTGATAATTTCCAAAATGGGGTAATTTGAGAGAGGCATTCTACTCTTCTAGCACTTAGTGGCTCTATTCTAGGAAAATCTGTGCTTCAGGAGGCAAATAGCACTCAGTCCCTCCCGAGTCTCTCCATATGGCAAAGCAGTACTGTACAGCCACATACTGTATTTAGTATTGCCATGTTCAGTAGAAATTGTGGGACAAATTATGGGGCCATTTTTACCCACTTCTTGTGTGAAAATGTAAAATCTTTGGCTAAAACAAAATTTGGGTGGTAAAAATGTAATTATTTTTTCTTCACTTCCCAATAGTATAAAATTCTGTGACACACCCATGGTATTAATGTGATCACTGCACCCCTAGATGAATTCGTTGAGAGGTGTCATTTGTAAAATGTGGTCACGTGTGGGGGTTTCTGCTGTTCTGGCAACTCCTGGGCTCTCCCAGTGGGTCGTGTCACCCCCAAACCATTACAGTAAAATCTGCATTAGAGTATGGCGCTCCTTCCCTTCTGAGCTTTGCACTGTGCCTGAAAAATATTTCCCGATTACATGTAAGGTATAGGTGCACTCAGGAAAAAGTTGGAAAAATGAGAAATCGCTGGTCAACGTTTAACCCTTATGACTTCCTAACAAAAAAATGTTGTTTCAAAAATTGGCTGATGTAAAGTAGACATGCGGGAAATGTTATTTATTAACTAGTTTGTGTGACATATCTCTCTCTGATTTAAGGGCAAATGAATTCAAAGTTTGAAAATTGCTAAATTATATCAAAGAAATTGTACTATCATGAAGTATAATATGTCTTGAAAAAACATTTTTACAATCAATGGGATCCGTTTAAGCGTTCCAGAGTATAACCTCAAAAAGTGACAGTGGTCAGAATTGCAAAAATTGGTCTGGTTATTAACATGCCAACCACCTTGGGGGGTTGGAGGGGCGTAAAGGGGTTAAAAACATTCAGAAATTGTATTTCTAACCTGCATATATTGCGATTTTTTATCTTTCCGTTACTGGGATCTGCAAGAGTTTATTTTCTCTGTCATGTTTATGATGCCCTGGGTGTACTGTATGCATTGAACCAATCAGTTGATTCCCTTGCTGCTGCTGCTGCTGCTGCTCCTCCTCCTACTTCTGCTTTAATGTCACTTCAATAAGAAACTGCAGCTGCATCCCCCCAAATGTGAACCATATAATCTCACCCACCTTATGATACCAACAGTACCAACCAGCATTGGCAACTAACTTAACTATAGGGTTGCTTGTTTTTCTTAGTCTAACCTTCTTTATAGTTTATAATTCTATAAGTAACATAGAACTTTTTTCACATTTCTAATACATATTATCGAGTTCCCAAAGCACCCAGCAGTTACTTTTTACAATTCCTTGCTTTATAAAAGAAATATGTTCTGAATTAAAATTTAATTTGTATTCTGATAATGATGTTAGAGATTTTATTATTTTTCATGCTCTTCCAGGGACATTACTCTTTATTGTACATGTTTGTCTATTTGATGCTGTTAATAAACTATTGCTTGCTGGAAAGTCATTCATAGTGAGTGCGTTTGTCTTTTATGCTCACAAAAACAATTTTATAATGTAATTATTCCGTATTATGCACAGATCAGTAACGTTAAAAAAAATATTTATATAGTTCTAACAGTTTACACAACTTTAATTGGCAAATAAAAATATTGAATAGTACTTTTTTTGTATGATAAGAAATGCCTGGTGAAATGCTAAGACTCCCAGACCATTGACTTTGTTAATCCCTAAGGCTTCTTTCACACTTCAGTTGTTTGGCGTCAGTCTGCTCCGACATTGTGACGGATCGACGGATCCGTCAAAATTGTTGAGCAAACGGTTCTAACGGATCCGTTTTTTTGACACATCCGTGTATCTGGGAAAAGTATGTACATTTTGGAGCATGCTCAATTGAAAAAGCGGATTGGGGCGACGGATCCGCCAAATGACTGTCACGACGGATCCGTCGCCTTTAGGCGGCCATTCTATGAAATGGCGGATGCGATGGATCTGTCACGAACCGCCATTTCGGCGCAGACAAAAAACGTTGCAATGTCCGTCAATGTCTAGACGACGTCTGCCAAATTTCAACGGATCCGTCACATGGCGGATGGAATGGACGACCATCCGCCACAATCCGTCGCTAATGCAAGTTTATGGGAAAATAGCGAATCCGCCCCCAAAAAATGGCGGATCCACTATTTGACAAAAATGGCGGATTCAAACTGACGCCAAAAGACAGAAGTGTGAAAGAGGCCTAAAGGCACCTTCACACTAAGCGATGCTGCAGCGATACCGACAACGATGTCGATTGCTGCAGCGTCGCTGTTTGGTCGCTGGAGAGCTGTCACACAGACAGCTCTCCAGCGACCAACGATCCCGAAGTCCCCGGGTAACCAGGGTAAACATCGGGTTACTAAGCGCAGGACCGCGCTTAGTAACCCGATGTTTACCCTGGTTACCGTTGTAAATGTAAAAAACAAACACTACATACTTACATTCCCGGTGTCTGGTCAGGTCCCTCGCCTTCAGCTTCCAGCACTGACTGAGCGCCAGCCGTAAAGTACAGCGGTGACGTCACCGCTGTGCTTTGCTTTACAGCTGGCCGGCGCTCACCAGTCAGTGCGGGAAGCTGAAGGCGAGGGACCTGACAGACACCGGGAATGTAAGTATGTACTGTTTGTTTTTTTACATTTACAACGGTAACCAGGGTAAACATCGGGTTACTAAGCGCGGCCCTGCGCTTAGTAACCCGATGTTTACCCTGGTTACCAGTGACGACATCGCTGAATCGGCGTCACACACGCACTGAATAAAGTAGCAGAGATTATACACAAACTCATTAGAAAATCCACCTCACTATGGTTATGCTGTAAAAACAAGGATCTCTAGATCCCCATTTTAGTGACCATTATGGTCTCAGTCCTGCGGTCACCAGCAGTTGGTCAGTTATTAATTAACCTGTGGATATGGGATAATATTTTAAGACAACCCTTTTAACACCATTACGTTTTTTAATTATTATAATATTATTTTTGTAATTTAGCCCTTTGATGACGTGTGACGTACATTTTTGTCGCAGGTTAAGTGAAGATGTTCGGAGTGAGCTCAAGCGCTCCACACAAGGCTGACATTGACTCTGTTACACAACCATCATGCCTGTACAGCAACTAGAGCTAGCTCCACTTGCTGCTGTTTACCATTTATATGATGCTGTCAAATTGTGACAGGGGCATTTGAGAAGGTTCACACAAGCATTAGTCAAGAAGACTTTTGGTGTGCTGCCTCCAGGTACTTTTCTTGTCTGGATGGTTTGATTGTTGACAGGGAGGCTTTGCACCCCTTTTGCTTTGCTGCTTCTCTGTTTTTTCAATTTTTATATTTGAAAAAAATTGGTCAGATTTTGAACCAGAAAAGTGGGACAGTTTTCTGCTTGTACATACGTTTGCAAGTCATTTTTATTCAGCATCAGCTATTAATCTTGTAGAAGACCATTTATATTTCTTGTGTTACAGAATTGCAATGTATCCGTAAAAATCGGATGTTATACTGTTGGTTCCGTATGGCATCTAACTTTTGTTTGTGCACCCATTGACTTGGATGGGTGAGTCTCATCCAATTTACGGAAGGAACTAGCGCATGCTGTGATTTGTGTGCGCTCACCTTGCTCCTCACAATGCAATTGTAGGCTGCCATCTTAGTGCAGCAGTTACAATACATACTGCAAAAACAATTGCATTGCAGTACAAAGTATGGATGATCGAACAATCTCAGATCAAAGCCTCCTAAAGAGACTAAAAAACAAAGTGACATTTTTTAAAAAAACTTGCTATGAAAATAAAAATAAAATTAAAGTTTTGATCACCCCTCTTTTCCTCATTAAAATCATCATGTAGTAAAAGTCCATTCTATCAAATATAAAATTATTTACACATTACACCAAAAAGAAAAAGAAAATTCCAGACTTATCCGTTGCAATACAACCCCCCAAAAAAGAAATGCCCTAAAAATTGATTAATATTTTGTGCTGTATACACACCTAAATCGTATCAATAAAACCTACAGCTCAGTGAGCAAAAGAGAAAGCCTCGTACAGATCCAATGATGAAAAAATAAAAAAAGTTATATGGTCTCAGAAATTCACAACGCAAACAATTTTTTTTATAAACTTCAGATTTATTTCAAATTGTATGAAAAACTTTGAGTTCGGTATTGTTGGGAATTGTACTGACCAGAGAATAATATCGTCAGGTCATTTTTACCACACACTGACCGCAGTAAAAATGAAACCCAAAAAACAATAGTGGAATTGCGTTTTATAACCATTTCCTCATTTGGAATTTTCCTTCCCATTTTCAGTATATTATATGGTACAATGAATGGCATCAGTATCAACTACAACTTGTCCAAATAAAACTAGGCTAATAAGGCTGGGCTGAGTTGGGGTGAGATGGGGCATGGTGAAGCCCACACAAATACATTAAGCACATTTCTGGCATGAGGCTCACCAGAAAGGTGTCTCCAGTCTTCAGAGTCGCAGAGCCTTCTTAAGGAATTTGGTGCCTCTTACTCCTGTACGCCCATCATTAACACTGATGCACAAACGCCAGTCTTATTGCATCCGGCCCTATGTCTTTTCATCATGGTCTTTGTTATATTTCTTGATGATGAAAACAAGTAACCTCTTCAGCTAAATCTCCATTCTCAGAGGTTTATTAAAGTGCAGCATTGTTTTTGTATGTTCCTGAGTATTCATAATGAGCTTATAATACCTTCTTATCCACAATGCCAATGTTCACTCTCTCCACTTTATAAATTCTACTCATAATTGCCCTATTAACTGAGATCTCTTTTGCTTTCTCTATGCAGCTCATCGGTTTTGTCTATGCCTGTTACGTGATCAGTGTTTTCACAGATGAAGAAGACAGTTGTAAGTACCAATGTATAATTGGAAAACTGTAACTATCAAAGTATTATAGGATAACGAAAGTATAAGTACCAATATATTATAGGACAGCTGTAAGGACCAATGTATTATAGGGCAGCTGTAAGGACCAATGTATTATAGGACAAATGTAAGGACCAATGTATTATAGGACAGCTGTAAGGACCAATGTATTATAGGACAGCTGTAAGGACCAATGTATCATAGGACAGCTGTAAGGACCAATGTATCATAGGACAGCTGTAAGGACCAATGTATTATAGGACAAATGTAAGGACCAATGTATTATAGGACAGCTGTAAGGACCAATGTATTATAGGACAGCTGTAAGGACCAATGTATCATAGGACAGCTGTAAGGACCAATGTATCATAGGACAGCTGTAAGGACCAATGCATTATAGGACAGCTGTAAGGACCAATGTATTATAGGACAGCTGTAAGGACCAATGTATTATAGGGCAACTGTAGGAAACAATGTATTATAGGACAGCTGTAAGAACCAATATTTTATAGGACAGCTGTAAGGACCAATGCATTATAGGACAACTGTAAGACTTTCCGGGTCTCCCCCCAGGACATCGCAGCAAGGCACGGGATGCGCCGCTGATCCTCCCAGGGACCCCTTTTCAGACCAACTGGGTGTCTAAAGGCCCCCACCACCCAGACTCTGTGCTCCCGGGACACTTCTGCCCGGACTGGCTTTATTATAAGGTTGTGCCTCAACAAGGGATCGGTCGTACACCCCCTACCACTGCCACTATTATGCATCTATGTCAAAGGACTTGAGTAACCCCATGAGTAAGACCCGGGAGGGTCGAAACGTCGGGTTTTTGTCTATTTCAAATGAATATAAATGTGGCAACCACTTCTTTTTGTTTTCTTCAATAAAATTGGCATGCACCTTTTGCATCTTACCAGTCTTGAGTGTGCGGTAATCCTTTTTGAACCTTTGCTTTATGGCAAGGTGCTCCATCATACTGGAAAAGGCATTGTTGGGCGCCAAACTGCTCTTGGACGGTTGGGAGAAGTTGCTCTTGGAGGACATTTTGGTACCATTCTTTATTCATGGCTGTGTTTTTAGGCAAGACTGTGAGTGAGCCGATTCCCTTGGCTGAGAAGCAACCCCACACATGAATGGTTTCAGGATGCTTTACAGTTGGCATGAGACAAGACTGGTGGTATCGCTCACCTCTTCTTCTCCGAATAAGCTGTTTTGCAGATGTCCCAAACAATCGAAAAGGGGATTCATCAGAGAAAATGACTTTGCCCCAGTCCTCAGCAGTCCACTCCCTGTACCTTTTACAGAATATCAGTCGGTCCCTGATGTTTTTTCCGGAGAGAAGTGGCTTCTTTGCTGCCCTCCTTGAAACCAGGCCTTGCTCAAAAAGTCTGCGCCTCACAGTGCGTGCAGAAGCACTCACACCAGCCTGCTGCCATTCCTGAGCAAGCTCGGCACTGCTGGTAGTCCGATCCCGCAGCTAAAACAGTTTTAAGATACGGTCCTGGCGCTTGCTGGTCTTTCTTGGGCGCCCTGGAGCCTTTTTGACAACAATGGAAGCTCTCTCCTTGAAGTTCTTGATGATGCGATAGATTATTGACTGAGGTGCAATCTTTGTAGCTGTGATACTCTTCCCTGTTAGGCCATTTTTGTGCAGTGCAATGATGGCTGCACATGTTTCTTTAGAGATAACCATGGTTAACTGAAGAGAAACAATGATACCAAGCACCAGCCTCCTTTTTAAGTGTCCAGTGATGTCATTCTTACTTAATCATGACTGATTGATCGCCACCCCTGTCCTCATCAACACCCACACCTGTGTTAATGGATCAATCACTAAAACGATGTTAGCTGCTCCTTTTAAGGCAGGACTGCAATGATGTTGAAATGTGTTTTAGGGGTTAAAGTTCATTTTCTGGGCAAATATTGACTTTACAAGTACAGTAATTGCTGTTAAGCTGATCACTCTGACATTCAGGAGTATATGCAAATTGCCATTAGAAAAAATGAAGCAGTAGACTTTGGAAAAATTAATATTTGTCTCATTCTCAAAATTTTTGTCCATGACTGTATTATAGGACAGCTGTAAGGGCCAATGTATTATAGGGCAGCTGTAAGGACCAATGTATTATAGGACAGCTGTAAGGACCAATGTATTATAGGACAGCTGTAAGGACCAATGTATTATAGGACAGCTGTAAGGACCAATGTATTATAGGACAGCTGTAAGGACCAATGTATCATAGGACAGCTGTAAGGACCAATGTATTATAGGACAGCTGTAAGGACCAATGTATTATAGGGCAACTGTAGGAGCCAATGTATTATAGGACAGCTGTAAGGACCAATGTATTATAGGACAGCTGTAAGGACCAATGTATTATAGGACAGCTGTAAGGACCAATGTATTATAGGGCAGCTGTAAGGACCAATGCATTATAGGACAGCTGTAAGGACCAATGTATCATAGGACAGCTGTAAGGACCAATGTATTATAGGACAGCTGTAAGGACCAATGTATTATAGGACAGCTGTACGGGCCAATGTATTATAGGGCAACTGTAGGAACCAATGTATTATAGGACAGCTGTAAGAACCAATATTTTATAGGACAGCTGTAAGGACCAATGCATTATAGGACAACTGTAAGAACCAATGTATTATAGGACAGCTGTAAGAACAAATATTTTCTAGGACAGCTGTAAGGACCAATGTATTATAGGACAGCTATAAGAACCAATGTATTATTGGACAGCTGTAAGGACCAATGTATTATAGGACAGCTGTAAGAACCAATGTATTATAGGACAGCTGTAAGAACAAATATTTTATAGGACAGCTGTAAGGACCAATGCATTATAGGACAACTGTAAGGACCAATGTATTATAGGACAGCTGTAAGGACCAATTTATTATAGGACAACTGTAAGGACCAATGTATTATAGGACAGCTATAAGAACCAATGTATTATTGGACAGCTATAAGAACCAATGTATTATTGGACAGCTGTAAGGACCAATGTATTATAGGACAGCTGTAAGGACCAATGTATTATAGGATGGCTGTGTAGACCAATGTATTAAAGGGCAGCTGTAAGAACCAATGTATTATAGGGTGGCTGTAAGTGCCAATGTATAATAGGACAGCGGTAAGCAACAGAGTATTATAAGACAGCTGTAAGGAGCAATACATTATAGGACAGCTGTAAGGACCAATGTATAATAGGACAGCTGTAACTATCAAAGTATTATAGGATAGTGGCAGTATAAGTACCAATATACTATTGGATAGCTGGAGGACCAATGTATTATAGGACAGTGGTAAGAAACAATGTATTATAAAACAGCTATAAGGACTCATGTATTATATGACAACTGTTATTGCCAATGTATTATAGGACAATAGTAAGTTCCATTGTAGTATATGACAGATGTAAGTACCAGTGTGTTATAGGACAGCTGCAGTATAAGTACTAATGTATAATATGGCAACTGTAAGGACGAATGTATTATAGGATATCCATAAGTGCCAATGTATTATAGAACAGCTATAAGTATCAATGTATTATTAGACAACTGTAAGCATCATTCTATGGGACAACCATAAGTATCTTATGGATGCGCCATTAATGTGGTATGGAAGGGAGCCAATATCCATGGCCCCTTCCTAAGCTATTAATATCATCCCACAGCTGTCTGTTTATCCTTTGCTGGTTATTGAATATAGGGGAGACCTCACATCATTTTTGAGGGGCAGTCTCTGCTATAAGAACCAGTAAAGGCTAAGCAAACACCCGTGAGCTGATATTAATAGCCTGGGAACCTTTATGGCTATTGGCCCCTTCCCAGAATATTAACATCAGCCCCCAGCCGTCGGCTTTCCTTTAGCTGGTTATGAAAATTATGGGAAACTCTACGCTGCTTTTTTTATTATTTATTAACAAGTTACACTAAGGTTACCTGAGTTCATAGCAGCTGTTTCTCTTGGTTTGCAAGTGACAGTGCCAGACTAATGAACGGTTGCGAGTTCGGCAATCAGGACTCCAGAATTCATCAGTCTGGCACTTGAACTACCGTGAAACCCAGTGGCTGTGAACTCAGGTGACCTTAAAGGTCACCAGGTCTCCTGGCAACTGCAAGGCCCAGAAACCTCATGGGAATCTTTGAGGGACATTACAAGGTCATTGGAGTTTCCAACTGCTGGAACACCTGGAGGCTGTCAACTAAGTTTGTTAATGAATTAAAAAAATGAAAAAAAGGTGTGGGGTCCCCAGCAATTTTCACAACCAGCTGAGTGAAAGCCGATGGCTGGGGGCTGATGTTGTTATTCTGGGAAATTGTCAATAGCCATAAAGGTTCCCAGGCTATTAATATCAGCTCACAGTTGTTTGCTTAGACTGGTTTTTATAGGAGAATCCCCCTATATTTACTAACCAGCAAAGGCTACACAAACACCTGCGGCCTAATAATAATAGCCTAGGAAGGGGCCATGTACATTGTCCCCCTCCAAGACTAAGAACATCAACTCTAAGCCGCCCCAGAAATGGCACATCTAGCCTTGAATATTCTCACTTGCTCTGATGCGGAGGCAAGTGGGGTAAAAGGTTTGTGGTGGATTTCAGCTGCTTTATGGCTGCTGACATCAAGCCCAGGAGTTAGTAATGGAGACGCTGCCATTACTAACCTCATAGTCAGATTGTAATAAAGATAAAGCCAGAGTAAAGTCCTTTATTTGAAATAAAACTCCTCTTTTACCCATTTACTCACAAAAAATTAATGTAGAAAAGCAAACCTACAATCTCCTGACTACGGATATATCCATATGACCCACGACGAGGTCCAACTCTGCTATATCTGGATGCACTGCTGAGCAATGGCAAGATGCTCAGCCCGGCATCCAGGAAACACTGAGCTGAGCGTGATAACTTGGCTTTGTGTGACCAGCTGTGACGTCATTACGATTACCGCCAGTCTTACACAGCCGTATTCCCACACTCTGCTTGGTGAATCCCGGATGTCAGGCTGAGCAGCTACATCATGCCACCGCTCAGCAATGCATCCAGATGTAGCAGAGTTGGACCTAATACATTATTGAACAGGTCTAAGAACCAATGAATTATCGGGGGTTATAGGCACCAATGTATTAGAGGACAACTGTAAGTACTAATATATATCAGGGATGTATATTACGAGACATAATAAGTAAGCCATAAGTGCTCTAATATAATGGGATTATTGTAAGAACCACTTTAGTAGACAGCAGCTATAAGTACCAATATATTAGAGGACAGCTGTAAATACTAATGTATTAAAGGGCTGCTGTACGAAGCAATGTATTGTGTGTAAATATCAATATATTAGAGGAGACGTTTAAGTGCCAATGTATTAGAGGAGGGCTAAAAGTAATAATGTATTAGAGGACCACAGTGATACAATAGTATTAAGAGAATGTATCAATGTATGGGACTGCAGTAAATACAAATGTACTAGAGGACAACTATCAGTACAAACATGTTAGCGCACAGCTATACTGTAAGTACCAATGTGTTAGAAGACAGTTGTAAGTACAAATATATTAGTGAACTGCTTTAAGTACCAGTGTATAAAAGGACAGCTATTAGCAGCATTGTATATATTGTAAGAGGACTGCTATACAGTAAGTACCAGTGCATAAGAAAATATTTGTAAATGCTGATGTATTAGACGACAGCTGTATACCAATTATATCAATGAAGCTACTAAAAGACAAGTTTGCGTCACAAAATGTAATACATCACACAAAGAGGATGTATTTTGGGAGAATACTAATCGAAAAAGGCATGGTTGTAGGAAAAAATGGAAAAGCTTTTTCCTTACAGTCTTATCCCCCTCCAAAAGAAAAGGTTATTCCATATTCATAGAATATGGGATAAGTTATTGATCACTGGTGGTCTTGTCGCTTTGTAACCCCAAGATTAGGCTCCTGCAGCTTTGTCCTGAATGGAGCTCAGGTCCTGTGCTCCATTCATCGTATATGGGACTGCCAGATATAGCTAAGCACTATGTTCGGCAGTTCCATGGATTATTATTGGAGCGGAGGCTGAGCTTCATTCAGGACCAGTGTGCAGAGCTCCATTCTCAGGATTTTGAAGCCTTGATCTCCGGACTGTTCAGGATCCCAGTGGTTGGACCCCAGCAAATTATTCCTTAATAATAATAATAATAATCTTTATTTATATAGCGCTAACATATTCCGCAGCGCTTTACAGTCTGCACACATTATCATCACTGTCTCCGATGGGGCTCACAATCTAAATTCCTTATCAGTATGTCTTTGAATGTGGGAGGAAACCGGAGAACCCGGTGGAAATTCACACAAACACGGGGAGAACATACGAGCATTGCAAACTCATTGCAGATGTCCTTGGGGGGATTTGAACCCAGGACCCCAATGCTACATTCCTTATACCTTTGATAGGGAGTTTAGTATAGATACGACTGTATTATATGACAGCTGCAAGTGCCAGTATGTTATAGGAAAACAGTAAGCAAGTAACTGTATTACAAACTAGCTGTTTATACCAGTCTATTAAAGCATTGTATCCAAATGTTGCTTTCTGTATATGCATCTTTCATTACATTTCTCATAGGGTTGGTGTTCATATCTTCTTTTGCTGTGAATAGTAGCGGACTCCCACTTATTATATGTCCCCTTTGGGAGGGTTAGATCATGACACACACTTGTACCATTGAGTTTATTCCCATGTCTTTAATTAAACAATCTGATTCCAGAAATGAGCAGATAATATGCATCAAATCATACACAAAATATGCAACAGATATATAAGAGAGAGGTAGTCTCAACATTACCTGCTAGGAAGTTAATGGCAGACCATTCGAAAATATAGAAAACCCAAAAATGAAAACACCGAACAAATGGTCAGAAAGGCGTCAGAACAAAGTAAGGTTGTGAAAGTACAAAACCTTTCTTTAGCCGACAATTGGTTAAATGGTGGCAATCGAGAGAATGGGTATATATACTGTAAATATATACTTAGATTAGATATACAGACAATTAAAAGACCCTCTAAACCACGAGGAAAGGGCATACGTGCAAAGAATGGATCCAAAAGTTCATACTAACAGGAAGTCCACCTCTGAATGGCTTAATAAAAACAAAATTAAGACTTTGGAGTGGCCTAGTCAAAGTCCTGACCTTAGTCCAATTGAGATGCCGTGGCATGACCTTAAAAAGGCAGTTCATGTTTGGAAACCTTCCAATGTGGCTGAATTACAACAATGCAAATATGAGTGCTAGAATTCCTCCAGAGTGTTGTAAAAGACTCATTGCCAGTTATCGCAAATGTTTGATTGCAGTTATTGCTGCTAAGGGTGACCCAACATTTTTATCAGGTTTAGGGAGCAGTCACTTTTTCACACAAGGCCTTCTTTTTCCCTTAATAATAAAGACCTTCATTTAAAAAAAAAAACATTTTGTGTTTACTTTATCTTTGTCTAATATTTAAATTTGTTTGGTGATCTGAAACATTTAAAGGTGACAAACATACAAGAGAATAGGAAATGGGGCAAACAGTTTTTCCCACAACTTTATTTTTCCTGACTTACATACACATGTATTTTCAACAGAGAAAGAGAAGAAAGAGCTGCCGCCAGACAATCTTACCACCGACTTAGTAAGGAAAATGGATTTGGAATTGAAATTTCAACTGCCTGATCCTTTCATGTCAGGGAAAAGTCAGAAGGCCCCAATGCACATTAGTATGGTCAGATGAAATGAGGGGGTTTGACATCAACCTCTAAAGACATTAACATCTAATGTGTATTGGTGTCTTTACACACCATCCCTCTTTGGTAATCTAAGCAATTAGACATTTACAGTACATTTTCCATAATAATAATATAATAATAATAATCTATCTGTATTGTTAAAGGGACAACTCCTTTAAGGATGCACAAAGATCATATAATTTCTTTAATATACTCTTTATCCTATCATAAAGTCTTTACAATAAAGTGTAAGGTTCCACCTCAGTGTCCACTTCATGGGGGGCCTCTAGGTATATGTGAGCCTAACAAATGCTTAATAACCATCATAATATAATAATGACAACCATGAAAATGGGCAATATGATAGTAATAAGCAGAGCTCTGCACCCATCTTGAACTCGAATTATCTGCAGTGTTCTAGGATAAATAAAATAACAGTACGTCTACATAATTTATGTATGTCCAATCATACAGGAAGCTTACAAGATATTACAAAAGTAATCTAAGTCATTTCCATTGGAATACTAAACAGCACATTTCCATTTTAAGGAGATGGATTTAAAAGGCATATCATTTTAGGTTCCTATAAAAGCCTAATTTTCTAAACAATAAATATAATAGAATATTATTTTCTACTTTCTGCAGACCTAAGTATATAGTTACTTGGAAATGTAAAAGCTTATCTAAGTGGGTGAATGTGTTTCATACATTGAATGACATTTATAAAAACAAGTACAAAGAAAAACTGGGTCATCAGGTCACCGCGCTCATTGTCCAAAGGGTCTCTGAAACATGAGAATGGAATATATTGGTTTCTATGAGCAACTCTTCCACTTTTTCTCTGAAAAAGTTTATTAAATCTATACTGGGTTCAGAAATGTATAAGTTAAGATTTTTTAAAGGGAAGTTATCATCCCAAAATTACCTATTGTTTAAAACAGATTTTTGTGTTACATGTTTGTTTGTTTTTTAATTTGGCAATGTTTTTTCGTCTTTTGTATTTTTATTTTTAAAAAAATATATAGTAATCTTTCAATTTTCATACTGGCCATTGGAGCTTTGTGGACTCAGACTTTTTATCCTTTTAGTAAGAGATTACAGCAAGGCTCCATATTATCAGAAGTCACACACTGATAGGTAAGACCTCTATACACCGCCAATAACACAGGATCCACCAATCACAATAGTCTGATTTCACACTTGACTCTGCCTCCCTTCCCTTCATAATGGCCTTTGAACCCCTGTTATTAGATGCTTCAATACAAAAGATAGAGTTGGAGGCTGTTCTTTGTGGCTATGTACACATGTTGTTTCCTGAGACAACAGGAAATTATAATATTAAATAGTCCTAGTACCAGTGTGAAAATACTTATTTTATGCAATAAAATGCAAATTAATAAGGTCAAAATCATGCAATGTGATTTTCTGCATTTTTTTTAAGATTCCTTCTCTCACAATTGAACTGTACCTACAATAAAAATGACAGACCACTACATATTTTGTAGGAGGGAAAACTTGCAAAATTGGCAGTTTATCAAATACTTATTTTCCCCACTGTCTATATATATATACATACACGTATATACAGTCATGGCTAAAAGTGTTGGCACAATTGAAATTGTTCCAAAAAATGAAGTATATCTCCCAGAAAATTATTCTAATTACATGTTTTGTTATAAACATCTTTATTTCCTTTGCGTGTACTGAAACAACACAAAAAAACAGAGGAAAAAAAGGCAAATTGGACATAATTTCAGATAAAACCGCAAAAATAGACAGGACAAAATTGTTGCCACCTTTCTAAAATGAAGGGTAAACAATTTTGTTTCAAGCATGTTATGCTCATTCAAACTCACCTGTGGCAAGTAACAGGTGTGGACAATATGAAATTCACACCTTAAACCAGATAAAAAAGAGATAAGTTGATTCAGTCTTTGCATTGGCTGTCTGTGTGTGTGACACTAAGCATGGAGAACAGAAAGATGAGAAGAGAACTGTCTGAAGACTTGAGAACCAAATTTCTTCAACAATATCAACAATCTCAAGGTTAAATGTCCATCTCCAGATGGTGCATAGCTGTTCTCATCCTCAGTACTATAAACTTCACTCCATATCCACCACTAGAAACTTGAGGGTTTTCTCAAGATGTTATTGTCAAAATTCAATTATTTTTGCAAATGAAGCAGAAATTATTCTTGTGCACATTCTCTCATTAAGAAATGAAATGAGGAAATTATTTGCAATCGGGCACTGGACGCATGGTAACAAATTATATGGAAAAATCAAAAACACAAAAAGAAAGCACTTCATTTTAGGGATATATGTATTTATTTATTTTTTATGTTACATAGTATATATGAACAATTCAGAAAAGACAAGGGAGTGCTTCCTAATTATCTAGAATACTATAATTTATTGCTGTATTAACTCAATCTGATAAGATTTTATATATCCCAGTGATGCCATAAAATAAATACACTGTATAGAATTCTAAATTGAACTGTATCTGTCAGGTATAATTGTCATTTCACGTAATTTATCAGAATAAGCTTGCCATGCGTCTGTAATTGAGGAATAATATTATTTCTGGCCTGGATAAGACTTGCAACCTATATTTTTCAACAGTGAAGGCTGTACCTCTTCTAATTTTCAGTTGTCTCTGAGCTAGTGAGTAGAAATGTCCCCCATACACTGCACAGATGGACATGCTTTGTTCTCTCTTCTTCTACATGTGTGTGTGTATATATATATATATGTTAGGTGTCGAGTTCCCATCGCTGCACAGGGGGAATCTCGAACCATGTCTGCTGCGGTCTCCCATTCTTCTCCAGCCACAGTGGAGCCTGCTCAGCTGAGACGTCGGTCCCAGCCTGATACTGGATGACTCGTTACTGCTGCCCTTCCAGGCTCTGTCATTGTAGCCAGCAATGTTCAGCAGCGAGCGGGTCTTTCTGGGACTAAGCCCCGCTTTTCCCATACTGAGCATGCCCATGGGACAACCTCCCATTGGAGGTCTGGGGTCACATGCTCAGGTCCTGTAGAAGCTTCTATTGTAAAAAGGTGAAAAGATCTTCAGCTCACCCAAATGGAGTCCAAATTCCAAGAAGAAATCCGAGCAAGGATCAAGCGTGCAGCCAACAATGTCATGGATACAAAAGAAACGAGGGAAATCCAGCTCCAGGAAAGAGAAATAGTCTCTGATAAAATCCAAAATAGCTTTATTGTCATGAAAAAATTTAAAATGTGGACCCCGGAGTCCACATTTTAAATTTTTTCATGACAATAAAGCTATTTTGGATTTTATCAGAGACTATTTCTCTTTCCTGGAGCTGGATCTCCCTCGTTTCTTTTAGAAGCTTCTATTGGACCAAAAGGAAGGCCCATGTCTGCTACAGCTATAAAAGGTCTGTATGGCCGCACGGCCATGTGCTAGTGTCAACTTATGTTTTGAACCTTGCTACTGTGTGGTCATGTTTGCATGAGGTCAGAGTTGGCTGAAATAAGCTCCAAGAATACCGGCACCTCCGGTGTAGAGTTTTGTGTGTGTGGATTCAGGTCTTGGCTGAAATAAGCTCCTAGAATACCTGCTGTTTGTGTGCTATGCTGACTGCATGACCACAGTTTTGCTCTGTTTGGTAGCTGTGTTCCTCTGTGAGGTTAACAGGGCACAGCGTTTCCCTATCCTAGCGATTCTATGAAGTAACAGAGTTCACTAATACCGCCATATAGCACCGCACATTGCTAGCAGCAGGTTCCTCTCCTGCACGGTGGACCCCGGGTTGCGAACGCACCTATTATTACATATATTTATACTCGGTGCGTTCCGCCAACCCTAACATATATATATATATATATATATATATATACATATATATATATACATGAGGGATTGCTGTTCTCCTCTCTTTATATAGCTCATGTTCAGAAGAAACAGCAGCAGCCAGGAGGACCATTATACAGCAGTACTGAACAGCATTAGGGTGTAATGAAACACTTGGGTCTATGAATTTCTGCGTCTTCTGTTTTCCAACTCCCCTCTCCATATACTTCACACGTTCAGTATTTGGTCAGTATTTTATATCAGTTTCTGTAATTATTTTACTTGCAAATACTGACGTAAAATACTGACCAAATACTGAGCATATGAATGTGGCCTTACACTGATTTTGCACCAGAGCCCAAGAACTTTGTTACACTTAGGTCTTGCTCACATGTAAACTTCAATGAAAACCTACAAAGAATAAATTGCCGCTCATAAAAATAAGTACAAATTCTGTTTTATTAAAGTGTTACATATCACAAAAATTGCATTAAAATATGTGGGGAGCATCACCCAAAAAACTACATAGAAAATCAGATATCAGTATAATATAAATGATCAGTAACATAGTAACATAGTAACATAGTTAGTAAGGCCGAAAAAAGACATTTGTCCATCCAGTTCAGCCTATATTTCATCATAATAAATACCCAGATCTACGTCCTTCTACAGAACCTAATAATTGTATGATACAATATTGTTCTGCTCCAGGAAGACATCCAGGCCTCTCTTGAACCCCTCGACTGAGTTCGCCATCACCACCTCCTCAGGCAAGCAATTCCAGATTCTCACTGCCCTAACAGTAAAGAATCCTCTTCTATGTTGGTGGAAAAACCTTCTCTCCTCCAGACGCAAAGAATGCCCCCTTGTGCCCGTCACCTTCCTTGGTATAAACAGATCCTCAGCGAGATATTTGTATTGTCCCCTTATATACTTATACATGGTTATTAGATCGCCCCTCAGTCGTCTTTTTTCTAGACTAAATAATCCTAATTTCGCTAATCTATCTGGGTATTGTAGTTCTCCCATCCCCTTTATTAATTTTGTTGCCCTCCTTTGTACTCTCTCTAGTTCCATTATATCCTTCCTGAGCACCGGTGCCCAAAACTGGACACAGTACTCCATGTGCGGTCTAACTAGGGATTTGTACAGAGGCAGTATAATGCTCTCATCATGTGTATCCAGACCTCTTTTAATGCACCCCATGATCCTGTTTGCCTTGGCAGCTGCTGCCTGGCACTGGCTGCTCCAGGTAAGTTTATTATTAACTAGGATCCCCAAGTCCTTCTCCCTGTCAGATTTACCCAGTGGTTTCCCGTTCAGTGTGTAATGGTGATATTGATTCCCTCTTCCCATGTGTATAACTCTATAGTAAGTAAAGTGGCTGTGCATTAGTCACACAGTGTTAATAGCAACAATAATAATAATAATAGAAAATGTAAGGCCCTAAGTAGTATAGCGTGATAAAATCACATAGCAACGCAGTACAAGTGTCCAATGTAAACTGACCATATGCATGAAGAGACATTGACCACATATGTTTCGCCTTAGCTTTCTCAGGGAGTGTATATATACAGTTGTGCTCAAAAGTTTACATACCCCAGCAGAACTTTTGCTTTCTTGGCCTTTTTTCAGAGAATATGAATGATAACACCAAAACTTTTTCTCCACGCATGGTTAGTGGTTGGGTGAAGCCATTTATTATCAAACTACTGTGTTTTCTCTTTTTAAATCATAATGACAACCCAAAATATCCAAATGACCCTAATCAAAAGTTCACATACCTATTTCTTAATACTGTGTATTGCCCCTCTAGCTTCAATGACAGCTTGAAGTCTTTTGTGGTAGTCGTGGATGAGGTTCTTTATTTTCTGAGATGGTAAAGCTGCCCATTCTTCTTGGCAAAAAGGCTCCAGTTCCTGTAAATTCCTGGGCTGTCTAGTATGAACTGCGCGCTTGATATCTCCCCAGAGTGGTTCACTGATATTGAGGTCAGGAGACTGAGATTGCCACTGCAGAACCTTCACTTTTTTCTGCTGTAGCCAATGACAGGTCGACTTGGCCTTGTGTCTTGGATCATTGTCATGTTGGAACGCTCAAGTATGTCCCATGCGCAGCTTCCAGACTGATGAGTGCAAATTTGCCTCCAGTATTTGCTGATAACATGCTGCATTCATCTTTCCTTCAACTTTGACCAAGTTTCCTGTGCCTTTGTAGCTCACACATCCTCAAAACTTCAGCAATCCACCCCCGTGCTTTACAGTAGGAAAGGTGTTCCTTTCATCATAGGCCTTGTTGACCTCTCTCCAAAAGTAACGTTTATGTTTGTGGCCAAAAAGTTCAATTTTGGTCTCATCACTTCAAATTACCAAGTTCCAGAAATGCTGAGGCTTGTCTCTGTGCTGTTTACATATTGTAGGGGAGACACTTCGTGGCATTTGTGCAGTAATGGCTTTCTTCTGGCGACTCGAGCATGCAGCCCATTTTTCTTCAAATGGCTCCTTATTGTGCATCTTGAAACAGCCACACTGCTAGTTTGTAGAAAGTCCTGTATCTCAGCTGATATTATTTGTGAGTTTTTGTTTGCATCCCGAACAATTTGACTGGCAGTTGTGGACGACATTTTTGTTGATCTACCTGACCGTGGTTTTGTTTTTACAGTGCCCCCGATTTTCCATTTGTTAATCACAGTTTGAACGCTGCTGACTGGCATTATCAATTCCTTAGATATCTTTTTGTATCCCTTTACTGTTTTATACAATTCAACTACCTTTTCCCGTAGATCCCTTGACAATTCTTTTGCTTTCCCCATGACTCACAATCCAGAAATGTCAGTGGCTGGATGAAAGATGCAAGAGTCTGTCTGGATCCCAGAAACTCACTCAGTTTTTATGCGCACACACTGATTACAAGCAAACAGGTCACAGGTGAGGATGTTACCTTTAGTAGCCATTCAAACCCATTTGTGTTAACTTCTGTGCATGTTATCAGGCCAAAATCACCAGGATATGTGAACTTTTGATCAGGGTCATTTGCATGTTTTGGGTTGTCATTATGATTTAAAAAGAGAAAACACAGTAATTAGACAGTAGTTGAATGGCTTCACCAGGGGCGGACACAGACTGCATAGGGTCCCTGTGCAAGAAATCTTCCTGGGCCCCCCCCCATAGATGCTCCATATAAAGCTCTGCCGCCACATATAATGCTCCATACAATTCATTATTGAATATTGCCCCATAGATGCTTCATATAAAGCTGTGCCGCCACATATAATGCTCCATACAATTCATTATTGAATATTGCCCCATAGATGCTTCATATAAAGCTGTGCCGCCACATATAATGCTCCATACAATTCATTATTGAATATTGCCCCATAGATGCTTCATATAAAGCTGTGCCGCCACATATAATGCTCCATACAATTCATTATTGAATATTGCCCCATAGATGCTTCATATAAAGCTGTGCCGCCACATATAATGCTCCATACAATTCATTATTGAATATTGCCCCATAGATGCTCCATATAAAGTTGTGCCGCCACATATAATGCTCCATACAATTCATTATTGAATATTGCCCCATAGATGCTCCATATAAAGTTATGCTGCCACATATAATGCTCCATACAATTCATTATTGAATATTGCCCCATAGATACTCCATATAAAGTTGTGCCGCCACATATAATGCTCCATACAATTCATTATTGAATATTGCCCCATAGATTCTCCATATAAAGTTGTGCCGCCACATATAATGCTCGTTCCATACAATTCATTATTACCCCATAGATGCTCCATAGTATGGAGCATCTATGGGGTAATAATGAATTGTATGGAGCATTATATGTGGCGGCACAACTTTACATGGAGTCCATATAAAGCTGTGCCACCACATATAATGCTCCACACAATTCATTATGGCCCCATGGGTGCTCCATATAACGCTGTGCCACATATAAATGCTGCTGCTGGAATAAAAAAAAAATGACATACTCACCTCTCGCTCTCGTCTCTGCCCGCTGGTCCTCACCGTCCCGTCTCTCCGCACTGACTGTTCAGGCAGAGGGCGGCGCCGGCGCGCACACTATATGCGTCATCGCGCGACGCGCCCTCTGACCTGCACAGTCACAGCAGAGGACGCGGAAGACAGAGCGGCGCCCGGCGGGTGGATCGTGGACAGGTAAATATGATACTCACCTGCTCCCAGCGTCCCTGGCTCCTTCTCCCGGACTGTGGACAGATGGTCTCCGCAGACTCCGGGCACGGCAATGCCGTGTATGTCCATCGCCATCGGGGGCCCCCTCCCGCT
The DNA here is from genome assembly GCF_032444005.1 of Ranitomeya imitator. Classification (NCBI taxonomy): domain Eukaryota; kingdom Metazoa; phylum Chordata; class Amphibia; order Anura; family Dendrobatidae; genus Ranitomeya; species Ranitomeya imitator. Next base: position 442,909,848 of record NC_091287.1, read on the forward strand.
CTAGGCCCCCCTCCCGCTCTGGGCCCCGGTGCGGTTGCACCGGTTGAACTGGCGGTATGTCCGCCCCTGGGCTTCACCCAACCACTAAACATGAGTGGAGAAAAAGTTTTGGTGTTATCACTCATATTCTCTGAAAAAAAGGCCAAGAAAGCAAAAATTCTGCCGGGGTATGTAAACTGTTTAGCACAACGGTACAGTATATTTCTACTAACAAAATGAAATAGCTGAGAGTATGTTACTGGATGAGTGATTACTTCCATCATCTGCTACAGTACATCATTCCTAAATACTTTCATTATCTTTTTCATTTCTTTGAATATTTGTGCTTTCAAACATTGTGTAAGGCTAGGTTCACATTGCGGTAGTGCAGTCCGTTCAACGCATACGTTAAACGGACTGCGCTAACACAATTGCAGACTTTGCCCAGCCCTAGCACAGAAGGAGCATCTGCTAGCTCCATCTGCGCTAGCAGTGATGGACCCAGAAACGCAGCAGCCCGCGTCTCGGGTCCGTCACTCAAATGATGGCACATTGCTAGCACACGCCCATTGTGGGCGTGCACTAGCGATGCGTCCGACATTGCATTCAATGGCGGCGTTAACGGACTACATTACACCATGTTATGCCGCGGTGTAATGTAGTCCATTTAACGGTGTCACTGAACGCAATGTGAACCCAGCCTTAGGGTCACGTTAACATTGTGTGATCATCTTAATTGTCTGCTGCCAAATTATGTTTCAAATGTTGAATGTAACACAGAGAAAACACGCATGACTGTCTGGTATAGTCACAAGCCTAAATCTGGTTTATTGCTGAAAAAGCACATACTTATATAGATTATCACTTATCATCTTGATCATTACAAAAAAAATGTAATTTCTTCTGCCTCAGGAAGGGGGCTAGTCAATATCCATTACCTTTTATGATTCTATACATTACCCATACTTTATTAGCAAAAAGTGGACACACTGGAACATTAACGTCAAAGTCCACAGAAGCATTCTAATTCAATGACAGGTATGAGTTAACACATAATCACCATCTTGATTCATAGTTATATATGAGTTCAGTGATTTCTTTACATCCTTAACAATTGAGACATCAACTTTCCATCTCTCCATGTTTACTAATTAGATGCGGAGTTCAGAAAGGGAAAGTGCACAGGGTGGAACCACAGGATGACTAGTAATTTTGCACAAAGCCATATGTGGTTGGACATGGTGTGTTGAGTGCCATGCAGTCTAGTTCTGATAATGAGTTGCATTTCCCAGGTTACAAACACCTAATTTGAGATGTAATGGTTACCTGGTAGTTGTCCATACTACATATCATTATAATTACATTCTGGAGAACTACAAAAAGATGTATGGATCCATGCATGGGCTACAAAACCAGTGTGAAATCCAATGAATCCAGACTGGAATGACAAGAATGAAACGCAGTGGACATGAGGCAGATATATAGATGTGGACAAGCAGGAATGGGTAACTTTCTCTACAATGTCAGTGTTCATGCATAAAAAGCAGTCCTAAAATTCACATGGATTTTCACATAAAGACATTCATAAAAATGTACAGGTGCTTCTCACAAAATTAGAATATTATCAAAAAGTTAATTTATTTCAGTTCAATACAAAAAGTGAAACTCGTATATTAGTCATTGCAAACAGAGGGATCCATTTCAAGTGTTTGGGAAAACCCAAAAGTCATTATCTCAGTAAATTAGAATACTTTATAACACCAGCTTGAAAAATGATTTTAAAATCCGAAATGTTGGCCTACTGAAATGTATGCTCAGTAAATGCACTCAATACTTGGTCCGGGCTCCTTTTGCATCAATTACTGCATCAATACGGCGTGGCATGGAGGCGATCAGCCTGTGGCACTGCTGAGGAGTTATGGAAGCCCAGGTGGGTTTGATAGCAGCCTTCAGCTCCTCTGCATTGTTGGGTCTGGTGTCTCTCATCTTCCTCTTGACAATACCCCATAAATTCTCTATGGGTTAAGGTCAGGAGAGTTTGTTGGCCAATAAAGCAGAGTGATACTGTTGTTTTTAAACCAGGTATTGGTACTTTTGGCAGTGTGGACAGGTGCAAAGTCATGCTGGGGAATGAAATTTCCATCTCCAAAAAGACTGTCGACAGAGAGAAGCATGAAGTGCTGTAAAATTTCCTGGTAGACGGCTGCAGCACTGACTTTGGTCTTGATAAAACACAGTGGACCTACACCAGAGGACAACATGGCTCCCCAAACCATCACTGATTGAGGAAATTTCACACTAGACCTCAAGCAGCTTGGATTGTGGCCTCTCCACTCTTCCTCCAGACTCTGGGACCTTGATTTCTAAATGAAATGCAAAATTTACTTTCATCTGAAAACAACACCTTGGACCACTGAGCAACAGTCCAGATCTTTTTCTCTTTGGCCCAGGTAAGACGTTTCTGGCGTTGTCTATTAGTCACGAGTGGCTTGACACTAGGAATGCGACACTTGTAGCCCATGTCCTAGATACATCTGTGTCTGGTGGCTCTTGAAGCAATGACTCCAGCAAGAGTCCACTCCTTGTGAATCTCCCCAAAATTTTTGAATTGGCTTTTCTTAACAATCCTTTTAAGGCTGCTGTGATCCCGGTTGCTTGTGCACCTTTTTCTACCACACTTTTTCCTTCCACTCAACTTTCCATTAATATGCTTGGATACAGCACTCTGTGAACAGCCAGCTTCTTTAGCAATGACCTTTTGTGACTTACCCTGGAGTGTGTCAATGACTGCCTTCTGGACATCTGTCAAGTCAGCAGTCTTCCCCATGATTGTGGAGCCTACTTAAACAGACTAGGGGATCTTTTTAACCCTTTACTGCCGATGGCAGTGTCCCCCACTTTGATGTGGGCTCTGGTGGGCTCAAAGCAGGGACATGTCAGCTGTTTTGAACAGCTGACATGTGCCCGCAATAGGCGTGGGTGGAATCATGATCCACCTGCACCTATTAACTAGTTAAATGCTGCTGTCAAACTCTGACAACGGCATAGGCTATCGAAGCATGCCAAAAGTAAAAAACAATGTTTTTAAAAATATTTAAAAAAATTTAAAAATATGAAAGTTCAAATCACCGCCCTTTTGCCCCATTCAAAAAAAATTAAAAAAAATCAAACTTATACATATATGGTATCACCGCATTCAGAATCACCTGATCTGTCAATAAAAAAGGATTAACCTGAACACTAAACGGCATAGCGATAAAAAAATTCAAATCACCAGAATTACTTTTTTTTGGTCGCTGCAACATTGCATTAAAATGCAATAACGGGCGATCTAAAGTATGTATCTGCGCCAAATTGGTATCATTAAAAACTTTAGCTTGGCACGCAAAAAATAAGCCCTCACCCAAGCCCAGATGACAAAAAATGGAGACACTACAGGTATTGGAAAATTGTGCAATTTTTTTTTTTTTTAGCAAAGTTTGGAATTTTTTTTCACCAAATAAGCCCCCACATGGCCATATTGACGGAAAAATAAAAAAAAGTTATGGCTCTGGGAAGGAGGGAAGTGAAAAACAAAAACGAAAAACCGAAAATGAAGCCTTTGCAGGTGTTTTTTGTTAATTACTCTAATTTACTGAGATAAGGACTTTTGGGTTCACTTACAAAGGATAATGATGGCTAATGATGAAGTCTCATCTAGGCTTGCCCTTAGGGCTTGTTTTCACTTGCGAGGAACACGTCCGTGTCTCGCATGTGGAAGCGAAGCTCTGGTGCCGGCACTCCGGAGCGGAGCGTGCGGCTCCATGTGTTGCTATGCGGCCGCACGCTCCGCTCCACACGGCCGGCGCCAGAGCTTCGTTTCCACATGCGAGACACGGACGTGTTCCTTGCAAGTGAAAACAAGCCCTTAGAAGCACAATCTATGAAGCTTGCGCCAGAAGTTACAGATATAATGATGATGGCACTTACTAGAAATGAATGAAGACTCTTTCCTAAGCTCTTGAATGCTTGTTGCCAAACTGATGACACATGTACTTTGAGTTCAATGAGTTTAATGGTGAGCTAACATAAAAAAGCGTTCAGGACTAGTGTTGAGCATTCCGATACCGCAAGTGTCGGGTATCGGCCGATACTTGCGGTATCGGAATTCCGATACCGAGATCCGATACTTTTGTGGTATCGGGTATCGGTATCGGATACATAGAGATGTGTAAAATAAAGAATTAAAATAAAAAATATTGATATATTTACCTCTCCGGCGGCCCCTGGACTCAGTGCGGGTAACCGGCAGGCTTCGTTGTTCAAAATCAGCGCTTTTAGGACCTGAGAATCACGTCCCGGCTTCTGATTGGTCGCGGGCCGCCCATGTGACCGCCACGCGACCAATCACAAGCCGCGACGTCATTCGCAGGTCCTTAACGCGCTCATTTTTTAAAAATGAGCGCGTTAATGGCTTTCAAAGACGTAGCGGCTTGTGATTGGTCGCGGCCACGCGACCAATCACAAGCCGCGACATCACCGCAAGCTATTAACGCGCTCATTTTTAAAAATGAGCGCGTTAATGACTTTCAAAGACGTAGCGGCTTGTGATTGGTCGCGTGGCCGCGACCAATCACAAGCCGCGACGTCACCGCAAGCTATTAACGCGCTCATTTTTAAAAATGAGCGCGTTAATAGCTTGCGGTGACGTCGCGGCTTGTGATTGGTCGCGTGGCCGCGACCAATCACAAGCCGCTACGTCTTTGAAAGTCATTACCGCGCTCATTTTTAAAAAATGAGCGCGTTAAGGACCTGCGAATGACGTCACGGCTTGTGATTGGTCGCGTGGCGGTCACATGGGCGGCCCGCGACCAATCAGAAGCCGGGACGTGATTCTCAGGTCCTAAAAGCGCTGATTTTGAACAAAGAAGCCTGCCGGTTACCCGCGCTGAGTTCAGGGGCCGCCGGAGAGGTAAATATATCAATATTTTTTATTTTAATTCTTTATTTTACACATCCCTATGGATCCCAGGGCCTGAAGGAGAGTTTCCTCTCCTTCAGACCCTGGGAACCATGAGAATACCTTCCGATACTTGATGTCCCATTGACTTGTATTGGTATCGGATATCGGTATCGGCGATATCCGATATTTTTCGGGTATCGGCCGATACTATCCGATACCGATACTTTCAAGTATCGGACGGTATCGCTCAACACTATTCAGGACCAAACTGTCCCTTCATTAAGTTTACATCTTAAACGTTCCTGAGATTACATGGGAAATCGTTTTCTCACATAAATTCCAAGCATTATTGCAGATGGTCACAAAGAAAATATTTTCAGGCATCTATTTATTGGCATCGACGAATATCTAAGTCTGTGTAGGTAAAGTGCTCAGTCTGCTCCAGGGGTAGTGCCGAGGTAACGGAGATGGCAATGGAAAAGTGTAGCAATCTAATTGGTGGCAGATGTCACTCCTCTTCCACTACAAAAGAAAAATATAGAATATAATAAAAAAGAAGCAGTTACTAAGTAACTGGGAGTACTGGACTCAGAAGCTAAACAGAAGTACAGCTATTGGTTTGGTTCGTGTCCACTCGCAGTTTTTATGTGTAGTTTTGTCACAAAACCTGAAGGATTTCCTAGTCCCAGTAGAGTGAATGAGATTCCTGAAGACTCATGCACTTGTTAGATTTAAATCTGTAGCATGTCAATACTTTCAGAATTTTTTCCTGCAAATTTCACCCATACTAATGAGATGGAATAAATCTTCAACAAAAGCACGTGTAAAAAATGCTAAGTTTCAGTGCAGATTTTTCATATAGATTTACCTTTGATGCGTAAATCTGCAGGTAAAAAAACACACTGCATTTTTAGCGCGTTTCCATAGTGGAAACACATCAAAAGCACATGTAATCTGCACATCACTGTGTGAATAAAATGTTGTCGAAGCCGAATACCAGGCAGTATCAAAAACAAGGAATCTTTACAAGACAAAAAAAAAGGCAAAAACGCAATAAAAACGCATGTACCAAAAGCCCATGTAACCTAATTTGCCTAATAGGTGCACAAAATTCTGAAGCGTCAAAAACTCACCAAAAGAGCATTGTGGGAATAGAGCCTACCAGAGCCATGATGCAGTTTTGCTGCGCTGGCCCCAGTGTCCTCATTATTACGATAGCAGCAATAGCGCTCTTACGTGTGTATTACACGAAATCTACCTACTCTGTATGATGAGATGTACAGTAAGTAATCGGCCTCATCCGCTGCTCATACGTCCACCCTAGGCACTGATACGAGCGGCAGCAAGCACTCGGTCAACATCATCACATTACACTACTCTTTCTACCACACTAAGGCCGGCTTCACACTCAGCGTATGAAAATACAGTCCGCATATTACGGCCGTAATGCGCTGAAAGTCCCGAAAATAGTGGTCCGTAGCTCCTCCGTAGGCAGGGTGTGTCACCGTTTTTTGCACATGGCATCCTCCGTATGTAATCCGCATGGCAGCCGTAATGCGTGTTTTTATCACAGGTTTGCAAAACCGACATACGGCTATACAAGGGATCCATGTGTAAAAAAAAAAAAAAATGAGGACAACCAGCAGAGGGTGCCCTCTTATGATCTCGAGCCAGGGAGCTTTCTAGGAAAGTTCCCACGATCTAGGAACAGCCAACAGAGGGCGCCTCACCGCAAATGAAGCTAAATATAGGTCATTGACCTACTTTACCTTCATTCCCCGGGGTTTTGCAGGCAGGAGTAGCGCTGCATTAACAGAACTCCTGCCTGCAAAATATTTTAACCCCTTCAGATGGATTTACATTGTTGGACCTTACAGATCCTCGGAAGGTATGTATATTCTTGGTTTATTATTTTTTTTTTATTTACAGATCGAGGGTCTTCAGTGAGTGGATTGAGAGTAGAATAAATTTATACAACAACCTTTGTGTTTTTTTCATTAAATTAATTTTTAATAATGTGTGTGTGTTTTTTTTTAACCCTTTACTAGTATTGGATTAATAATGGATAGGTGTCATAATTGACGCCTCTCCATTATTAATTTGGCTTAATGTCACCTTACAATAGCAAGGTGGCATTAACCCTTCATTACCCCATATCCCACCGCTACACGGGAGTGGGAAGAGAGTGGCCAAGTGCCAGAATAGGCGCATCTTCCGGATGTGCCTTTTCTGGGGTGGCTGGGGGCAGATGTTTTTAGCCGGGGGGGGGGGGCAATAACCGTGGACCCTCTCCAGGCTATTAATATTTGCCCTCAGTCACTGGCTTTACTACTCTGGCGGAGAAAATTGTGCGGGAGCCCACGCCAATTTTTTCCGCCATTTAACCCTTTAATTTACTAGCTAGAACGGCCAAATTTTGCATTTACAGACTACTGACATTAGTAGTGTGGAATATGCAAAAAAAATGGGGATATGAGATGGTTTACTGTATGTAAACCAGGTCTCATATCATGTCGGGTTTTAGGAAGGAGAAAGCAAAAGCCGGTAATTGAATTACCGGCTTTCTGCTATATCGCGCTGGATGAAATATTAATATATATACATATATGTGTCTCAATGACATATATATATATATATATATATATATATATATATATATACCTATTCTATGTGTACACATTTATTCTACCTATTCGACTGTAAGCTGTCAGTGTGATTTTACTGTAAACCGCACTGAATTGCCGGCTTTTCTCTTTAACACGGCTGCGTATTTCTCGCAAGTCACACTGCTGGTCCGTGTGTAATCCGTATTTTTGGGGCTTCCATAGACTTTCATTGATGTTTTATTTGCGCAATACGGTGACAAACGCAGCATGCTGCGATTTTCTACGGCCGTAGAAAGCCGTATAATTCTGATCAGTTTAATACGGCAGATACGAGCAGGGGCATAGAGAATAATTGTGCCGTATTTTTTGCGAGTTTTACGGACGTAGTTTCTGCGCTCTTACGTCCGTAAAACTCGCAAGTGTGACGCCGGCCTAAGGCTACTTTCACACTAGCGTCGTGCACTGCACGTCACAATGCGACGTTGCGGCGCACCGACGCATACTGTGGAAGCTCCGCACAACGGGGGCAGCGGATGCTGTTTTTCAACGCATCCGCTGCCCCAATGTGAGGTGCGGGGAGGCGGGGGCGGAGTTCCGGCTGCGCATGCGCGGTCGGAAAAGACGGTAACGACGCACCAAAAAACATTACATGCAACGTTTTTTGGTGGCGACGGTCCGCCACAACACGACGCAACCGTCGCACAACGGTTGTGACGTGTGGCAAAGCGTCGCAATGCGTCGTTAATGTTAGTCAATGGAGAAAAAACGCATCCTGCAAGCAATTTTGCACGACGGTAGTGTGAAAGTAGCCTAAGCTGACACCCGGGCAGATCTACGAGAGGAGCCGAGGTAATCGGGAGACGAGTATACCTTATTTTTCTTTATGGACCATGCTTGGCTATTACTTCCAAAACAAAAGTGTTGGGCAATCCTTTTCAACTGTAATATGTTTGTGATATAATAAACTACAGCACAATGTGTAAATATTTCTAATAATTCAATTTTAGCAGAGACGTAACTTGATTTGTAACTCCTCGACCCCAATATAAAATCTATTCACCCCCCAACTAACATGTTTAAAAAATATTTTTTTACAGGTTTACTCAGAATTTACTGTGTTATATCCACCCATTACTGTAAGATCGAGGAGTATTGAGCGGATCACATACATCATTTTTCTGCAGGAACATAAACCTTACGTTTACACTTTACTGTCGCAATAAATGTATTATTTTCTCCAAAGTCCTTTAAAACAACGGAAATAAGAAATCAGTTTATTTATTACATAGAAGCCTCTTCTAGAGCCTATCTCACACATCATCTTTAGCGCCAAAGCTTCACCGAATGGTTGATGTCAGTCTTCAAAGCTTTCTTGGAAAACAGGGTCTCCTTACAAGGAAGCCGTACCATAAATCCTGGATATAGTGCCTTCATAGATATAATCTTATAAACCACTGATTACCTCCTGGGATTAAAGTTGACAAAGTTGGATTCCAATAAAATTCATTGAGTACAGACTATTTTTTGTGGCAGGAAGATTGCACGTTACACGAACTTGGACGACTGCCAAAGTGTTTGTGCCAACAGTGAATACAAGAAGAAAGACCATATATCGTACGGAAACCTTCTGGCAACTTCACAGGACTATTCCCAGTTCTTCATTAATACCTGGACCCATGGTCAACAACGGCCCACTCTCTGGAGATCATCCATAGTCCAGTAGGTCAGGAGACAGCCTTTAAGTTGTAAAATGGAAAACTTCCGTTATACAGAATTACCGCCGTCCTCTCTAGCAGAGATGTTTTATCTCTGTCATTTTCAGGTGCTCTGATATCATGCCAGGTATTTATAGTCCACACACAGAAATAAGTCCTCTGCTATTTTAGAGTTATTCCACATGGGTTATCATGTCCTCCGCCATTATCCTTCTTACTACATTTGATGGTTGGTAAAAGAAAGAAACACAGAAGCAACAAAATAAAATATAAATAACTTGATCATTACAGGGAATGTGTCAGCAGGCTTTTGCTATGTAATCTGAGGACAGCATGAAGTAGGGGTTAAAACCCTGTGTCACGTGTCAGGTTGTGTGCTGTTGTTTACTTACAGAGATGGTTTTATCACCAGGACATTATCATTGCTGTGACTAACTGGCGCGCGGCCACTCATATTATTCCGCCTCCTCCTGTGATAAGCAGCTCATTGTCAATAGACAATGTACATATAGAGCCTGTGTGGGTGGGGTCATCTGTGGTGTGGGTGGGGGGCAGCTTCCACAGCTCTGCTGCATTGCTAAATCTAAAAACGGTAAAAACTGCTGCACCCAGTACAGAAAGTGATACATTGTTGGATTCAGGGTCTCTTTTCCCACATCATGCTGCTCTCAGATTAGGTAGCAAAAACATGTTGACAGATTCCCTTTATGGTCTTATTATTGGTTTCACTGTGTCAGAATTTACATGCTTGGAATTTTTGTTTTCCGAAAATTATTTTTTTTTCAGTTGAAATATGCTGTATTAGGCTGGAGTCACACTAGCGAGTTTTACAGACGTATGAGCGCAGAAAATACGTCCATAAAACTCGCCAAACAAACGGCACAATTATTCTCTATGCCCCTGCTCCTATCTGCCGTATTTTACTGATCAGTATTATACGGCTTTCTACGGCCGTAGAAAATCGCAGCATGCTGCGTTTGTCACCGTATTGCGCAAAAAAAAGCCAATGAAAGTCTATGGAAGCCCCAAAAATACGGATTACACACGGACCAGCAGTGTGACTTGCGAGGAATACGCAGCGCTGTTAGAGAGAAAAGGCGGCAATTCAGTGCGGTGTACAGTAAAATCACACTGACAGCTTCCAGTAGAATAGGTGGAATAAATGTGTACACAGAATAGGTATATATATATATATATATATATATATGTCAGTTAGACACATATATGTATATATATTATTATTTCATACAGCGCTAGATAGCTTTAAAGCCGGTAATTCAATTGCCGGCTTTTGCTATCTCCTTCCTAAAACCCGACATGATATGAGACATGGTTTACATACAGTAAACCATCTCATATCACCTTTTTTTTTGCATATTCCACACTACTAATGTCAGTAGAGTGTATCTGCAAAATTTGGCCGTTCTAGCTCTTAAAATAAAGGGTTAAATGGTGGAAAAAATTGGCGTGGGCTCCCGCGCAATTTTCTCCGCCAGAGTAGTAAAGCCAGTGACTGAGGGCAGATATTAATAGCCTGGAGAGGGTCCATGGTTATTGCCCCCCCCCCTGGCTAAAAACATCTGCCCCAAGCCACCCCAATTTGGCTTAATGTCACCTTACAATAGCAAGGTGACATTAACCCTTCATTACCCCATATCCCACCGCTACACGGGAATGGGAAGAGAGTGGCCAAGTGCCAGAATAGGCGCATCGTCCAGATGTGCCTTTTCTGGGGTGACTGGGGGCAGATGTTTTTAGCCGGGGGGGGGCCAATAACCGTGGACCCTCTCCAGGCTATTAATATCTGCCCTCAGTCACTGGCTTTACTACTCTGGCGGAGAAAATTGCGCGGGAGCCCACGCCAATTTTTTCCGCCATTTAACCCCTTATTTTACTAGCTAGAACGGCCAAATTTTGCACATACACACTACTAACATTAGTAGTGTGGAATATGCAGAAAAAATGGGGATATGAGATGGTTTACTGTATGTAAACCATGTCTCATATCATGTCGGGTTTAGGAAGGAGAAAGCAAAAGCCGGTAATTGAATTACCGGCTTTCTGCTATATCGCGCTGGATGAAATATTAATATATATACATATATGTGTCTCACTGACATATATATATATATATATATATATATATATATATATACAGTATATATGTTTTTTTTTTTGTTTTTTTTTACACATGGATCCCTTGTATAGCCGTATGTTGGTTTTGCAAGCCTTCGAGAAAAACACGCAGTACGGATGCCATACGGATTACATACGGATGATGCCATGCGCAAAATACGCTGACACACCCTGCCTACGGAGGAGATTCGGACCACTATTTTGGGGACTTTTCAGCGTATTACGGCCGTAATATACGGACCGTATTGTCTTACGCTGAGTGTGACTCCAGCCTTAGTAAAAATTTCCCTGGCAGTATACATTCACGCTGTCCAAGCCTAAATGATAATAATAATAATAATAATAATAATTTTTATTTATATAGCGCCAACATATTCCGCAGCGCTTTACAAATTATAGAGGGGACTTGTACAGACAATAGACATTACAGCATAACAGAAATCACAGTTCAAAACAGATACCAGGAGGAATGAGGGCCCTGTTCGCAAGCTTACAATCTATGAGGAAAAGGGGAGACACGAGAGGTGGATGGTAACAATTGGTTTAGTTATTCGGACCGGCCATAGTGTAAGGCTCAGGTGTTCATGTAAAGCTGCATGAACCAGTTACCTGCCTAAGTATGTAGCAGTACAGACACAGAGGGCTATTAACTGCATAAAGTGAATGAGAACATAATGCGAGGAACCTGATTTTTTTTTTTTTTTTACACACAGGGATCGTTAGGTTAATGCATTGAGGCGGTAGGCCAGTCTGAACAAATGAGTTTTTAGGGCACGCTTAAAACTGTGGGGATTGGGGATTAATCGTATTAACCTAGGTATGATACCTGTTTACCGCATAATTGTGTACATGACAAATCATATACAGCTGATAACACAGGATCCATCATTCACAATAGAAGATGTTACAGCTCACCTCCACCTTCTCCCTTCACAATGACATTTGCTGCAATTAAAGCATTGCTCATTAAATATTTCAATACAATGCAGTATATTCTGTAATTCTTGCAGATTGTAAACCCATGAGGGCAATGTCCTCTCTCCCTCTGGACCAGTCTGTCAATATTCACTGTATTTTATGTGCGTATTTTTTATGTTACACCGCTTTAAAGATACGGCTCTATGGAATTATGTGTGCTTTTAATAATAATAATAATAATTCAGCAAGGTCTGAGTTAGTCTATTGCTTCTGATGTCCATGTGCACCACAGGAAATAGGAGTCCAATAGTATGCCCTATTTCCAGTGTTATAAATTGCAATTTTCTTTTACAAAAAAATATTTCAATAATAATCAAATGAAAAATAAAATAAAACAAATATTTAAAATTTTTTAAAAAATGTGATATAGCAAACAAAAATTTTAGGCCATTTTGTAATGACAAATTCTCCTTAATATGTAAAAGTTGATTTCAGAACTGCAACTGCAATAGGGGATCACTTACGTACAGATGTGTATAGTGAATATGTATCATCTGTGGATGTAATGCGCTATCCTAGAGTTCCTCGAGTTATATCAGCCATGATGATTTTTACCCTTCCCTTCAAAGTGTACTGAAGCTTATGTATACATAGTTCCACAACACACAGTAGATATTAGTGAAACTTATCTTTCTGTAGGTATTTTACCTGTCAAACAGGTGTCGCTACGGAAGAAATGCCTCAATGCAAAAACTGTAAGAGGTCTCTCCAACTATCACATCATTATAGGGGCAAAGGGGCCTTTCGACTTTCCTGAGGCTTCAAGTCACTGACATAACTGCAACCTAAAGCTACAGCCCTGCCAGAAAAATAAGTGCATTTATCAGATATCAACTAGTGCACAGCAGGTTGGACATATACAGTTAGGGCCAGAAATATTTGGACAGTGACACAATTTTCGCGAGTTGGGCTCTGCATGCCACCACATTGGATTTGAAATGAAACCTCTACAACAGAATTCAAGTGCAGATTGTAACGTTTAATTTGAAGGGTTGAACAAAAATATCTGATAGAAAATGTAGGAATTGTACACATTTCTTTACAAACACTCCACATTTTAGGAGGTCAAAAGTAATTGGACAAATAAACATAACCCAAACAAAATATTTTTATTTTCAATATTTTGTTGCAAATCCTTTGGAGGCAATCACTGCCTTAAGTCTGGAACCCATGGACATCACCAAACGCTGGGTTTCCTCCTTCTTAATGCTTTGCCAGGCCTTTACAGCCGCAGCCTTCAGGTCTTGCTTGTTTGTGGGTCTTTCCGTCTTAAGTCTGGATTTGAGCAAGTGAAATGCATGCTCAATTGGGTTTAGATCTGGAGATTGACTTGGCCATTGCAGAATGTGCCACTTTTTGGCACTCATGAACTCCTGGGTAGCTTTGGATGTATGGTTGGGGTCATTGTCCATCTGTGCTATGAAGCGCCGTCCAATCAACTTTGCAGCATTTGGCTGAATCTGGGCTGAAAGTATATCCCGGTACACTTCAGAATTCATCCGGCTATTCTTGTCTGCTCTTATGTCATCAATAAACACAAGTGACCCAGTGCCATTGAAAGCCATGCATGCCCATGCCATCACGTTGCCTCCACCATGTTTTACAGAGGATGTGGTGTGCCTTGGATCATGTGCCGTTCCCTTTCTTCTCCAAACTTTTTTCTTCCCATCATTCTGGTACAGGTTGATCTTTGTCTCATCTGTCCATAGAATACTTTTCCAGAACTGAGCTGGCTTCTTGAGGTGTTTTTCTGCAAATTTAACTCTGGCCTGTCTATTTTTGGTATTGATGAATGGTTTGCATCTAGATGTGAACCCTTTGTATTTACTGTCATGGAGTCTTCTCTTTACTGTTGACTTAGAGACAGATACACCTACTTCACTGAGAGTGTTCTAGACTTCAGTTGATGTTGTGAACGGGTTCTTCTTCACCAAATTAAGTATGCGGCGATCATCCACCACTGTTGTCATCCGTGGACGCCCAGGCCTTTTTGAGTTCCCAAGCTCACCAGTCAATTCCTTTTTTCTCAGAATGTACCCAACTGTTGATTTTGCTACTCCAAGCATGTCTGCTATCTCTGTGATGGATTTTTTCTTTTTTTTTCAGCCTCAGGATGTTCTGCTTCACCTCAATTGAGAGTTCCTTTGACCGCATGTTGTCTGCTCACAGCAACAGCTTCCAAATGCAAAACCACACACCTGGAATCCACCCCTGACCTTTTAACTACTTCATTGATTACAGGCTAACGAGGGAGACGCCTTCAGAGTTAATTGCAGCCCTTAGAGTCCATTGTCCAATTACTTTTGGTCCCTTGAAAAAGAGGACGCTATGCATTACAGAGCTATGATTCCTAAACCCTTTCTCCGATTTGGATGTGGAAACTATCATATTGCAGCTGGGAGTGTGCACTTTCAGCCCATATTATATATATAATTGTATTTCTGAACATGTTTTTGTAAACAGCTAAAATAACAAAACTTGTGTCACTGTCCAAATATTTCTGGCCCTAACTGTATGTTCTTAAATCATTAAATCAAAGTATATCACATAATTACACTAAAGTTTAGTCTAGTATCTGTTTCCATTGTGCCTTAAGGTACCTTCACACATAACGATATTGTTAACGATATCGTTGCTATTTGTGACGTAGCAACGATATCGTTAATGAAATCGTTATGTGTGACAGCGACCAACGATCAGGCCCCTGCTGGGAGATCGTTGGTCGCTGAATAAAGTCCAGAACTTTATTTCGTCGCTGGACTCCTGCTGACATCGCTGGACCGGCGTGTGTGACACCGATCCAGCGATGTCTTCACTGGTAACCAGGGTAAACATCGGGTAACTAAGCGCAGGGCCGCGCTTAGTAACCCGATGTTTACCCTGGTTACCATGCTAAAAGTAAAAAAAAACAAACACTAGATACTTACCTACAGCCGTCTGTCCTCCAGCGCTGTGCTCTGCACTCCTCCTGTACTGGCTGTGAGCCGGAAAGCAGAGCGGTGACGTCACCGCTCTGCTTTCCGGCTCACAGCCAGTACAGGAGGAGTGCAGAGAAGCAGAGCGCAGCGCTGGAGGACAGACGGCTGTAGGTAAGTATCTAGTGTTTGTTTTTTTTTACTTTTAGCATGGTAACCAGGGTAAACATCGGGTTACTAAGCGCGGCCCTGCGCTTAGTTACCCGATGTTTACCCTGGTTACCGGCATCGTTGGTCGCTGGAGAGCTGTCTGTGTGACAGCTCTCCAGCGACCAAACAGCGACGCTGCAGCGATCCGGATCGTTGTCGGTATCGCTGCAGCGTCGCTTAATGTGAAGGGGCCTTTATAGCCAAGTCCATACCGTCATATGTTTGTTTTACTTAGTTTAACAGACTTGTAAGGGGGTGCACTAAGGGGAGATGTACACCCCGATAAACATCAAGCAACATAGCCTTATGAATAAAACATACTGGAATCAGAAGAACAGTTCATTGGAAATGTTACTCCAGATTGGAGGTGCGGGATTGAAGTGCTACCCAACCATTTACAAGGTGATACAATTAGATAGCATACTGACCTTTTAATCTTCAAACACTTGCTCCCAGTTGTTACTCTCAGGGGCAATCACTCCAATCTCTCGGGCGCGATGACATCACTACCTGGCACCCGCCGTCAGGAGATGAGCAGAAGTTCGAAGCACCGCGGGAACAAGGAGGAAGAGAGGTGAGTATTTGTTTATTGTTTTTTATGGGGGCTGTCTTATACTACAGGGTCTGCCTATGGGGTGCTGTCTTATACTACAGGGTCTGCCTATGTGGTGCTGCCGTATAATACAGGGTCTGCCTATGGGGTGCTAAGTAAATAGGGCAGCACACTGCAGCGCCAAAACATGCAAACTTGAAAACACGAAATTTGAACTGCATTACTGCACTAGAAATATGAAAAATGAGAGCTTTTAGCGCATAAAAATGGCCATATTTATGTGTACCTCGTAGCCACTTTACGGCATCTCTCTTATACGAGGTCCTACGCTTGACCTACCTCGCTGAGAATAAACGTCTCCATCTGAATGGGTACATGTGAAACCTCTTCTTGGACTCAAATTCTCTCTCTCTGTGGAGGGGTATTGGACCTACTATAATTAAAACACCTGTGGTAGGAGGCGGGGAGTGCACGATCAGAAGGCTAAAGAATACATTTCAAAAACCTGACCTGCACATCCAAACATAGACTGAGTGTGAACAGGTGCTGAACCCAGAGTCGCCAACTCGTATATAGTTAAGTAAATAGGGCAGCACACTTAACTATATACGAGTTGGCGACTCTGGGTTCAGCACCTGTTCACACTCAGTCTATGTTTGGATGTGCAGGTCAGGTTTTTGAAATGTATTCTTTAGCCTTCTGATCGTGCACTCCCCGCCTCCTAGCCACAGGTGTTTTAATTATAGTAGGTCCAATACCCCTCCACAGAGAGAGAGAATTTGAGTCCAAGAAGAGGTTTCACATGTACCCATTCAGATGGAGACGTTTATTCTCAGCGAGGTAGGTCAAGCGTAGGACCTCGTATAAGAGAGATGCCGTAAAGTGGCTACGAGGTACACATAAATATGGCCATTTTTATGCGCTAAAAGCTCTCATTTTTCATATTTCTAGTGCAGTAATGCAGTTCAAATTTCGTGTTTTCAAGTTTGCATGTTTTGGCGCTGCAGTGTGCTGCCCTATTTACTTAACTATATACGAGTTGGTGACTCTGGGTTCAGCACCTGTTCACACTCAGTCTATGTTTGGATGTGCAGGTCAGGTTTTTGAAATGCCTATGGGGTGCTGTCTTATACTACAGGGTCTGCCTATGTGGTGCTGCCGTATAATACAGGGTCTGCCTATGGGGTGCTGTCTTATACTACAGGGTCTGCCTATGGGGTGCTGCCTTATACTACAGGGTCTGCTTATGGAGTGCTGTCTTATACTACAGGGTCTGCCTATGGGGTGCTGTCTTATACTACAGGGTCTGCCTATGTGGTGCTGCCGTGTAATACAGGGTCTGCCTATGGGGTGCTGTCTTATACTACAGGGTCTGCCTATGTGGTGCTGCCATCTAATACAGGGTCTGCCTATGGGGTGCTGTCTTATACTACAGGGTCTGCCTATGGGGTGCTGCCTTATACTACAGGGTCTGCTTATGGGGTGCTGTCTTATACTACAGGGTCTGCCTAAGGGGGCTGCCTTGTGGTATAGAGTCTGCCTATGGGTGCTGCCTTGTGCTATAGAGTCTGCCTATGGGGGTGCATTATACAATATAGAATAGGCCTATGGGGAGTGCATTATACTATATTTAGGATGATCTGGTGCATTATACTATATGGAGGCTATCTAGGGGGCCATCATACAGTGTGGAGATTACAGTGAGGGGGCCATCACACAGTGTGGGGATTACATTGAAGGGGCCATCATACAGTGTTGGAGCCATCAAACAGTTTGGGGGCTACTAAGGGGTCAGTATACTGTGTGGGTGCTCCTTTACAGTATATTGTGTATAAGAGATCATCATAATGTGTATAGGGGAGCTGTACAGGGGGGGAGACTCGGGACATTATCAAATGTAAAGTGAGCACTTATTGTTATAGGGGAACTCAGGTTATTGTGACTGTTAAAGGGGCGCACACAGGGCAATATTACTTTCTAGGGGGCAATATACGGGCACTGTTTTCTAGGGCACTTGCACCCAGCATTACTATACAAAACCAAAAAAAACAACAACACACAAGGCAATGTCACAAATAATATATATCTTTATTTGAAAACTATTATATAAAAATTCACAGCAGATACCACAAGTGCAAGAAAGACGGTGGGATACCACCGAAACACCTCCCCTAAATCCTACTTAAAGGTGCAGCATAAAGTTAGCACAGATTGTATAGTTAATAAATAAATAATTGCAGGACAGAAAAAGCCCTAGATGTGCAAAACATGGCCAATTAGTGCAAATATGCATTTATATAAATAATGAATATACTCAAGTAAAATACATAGTATAGTAGACACCCTGTATATGCACAGCAAGGGTGACACATAATACTGTCAGCGGCTTATATACGGTCATGACACCCCTGCAATTCTGTCAGATAATACTCAGTTTCTTCCTGAAAATGATTGCAATCACAAATTATTTGGTATTATTATCTTCATTTAATTTGTCTTAAATGAAAAAACACAAAAGAGAATGAAGCAAAAAGCAAAACATTGATCATTTCACACAAAACTCCAAAAATGAGCCAGACAAAAGTATTGGCACCCTCAGCCTAATACTTGGTTGCACAACCTTTAGCCAAAATAACTGCGACCAATCACTTCCGGTAACCATCATTTAGTTTCTTACAATGCTCTGCAGGAATTTTAGACCATTCTTCTTTGGCAAACTGCTCCAGGTCCCTGATATTTGAAGGGTGCCTTCTCCAAACTGCCATTTTTAGATCTCTCCACAGGTTTTCTATGGGATTCTGGTCTGAACTCATTGCTGGCCACCTTAGAAGTCTCCAGTGCTTTCTCTCAAACCATTCTCTAGTGCTTTTTGAAGTGTGTTTTGGGTCATTGTCCTGCTGGAAGACCCATGACCTCTGAGGGAGACCCAGCTTTCTCACACCGGGCCCTACATTATGCTGCAAAATTTGTTGGTAGTCTTCAGACTTCATAATGCCATGCACACGGTCAAGCAGTCCAGTGCCAGAGGCAGGAAAGCAATCCCAAAACATCAGGGAACCTCCGCCATGTTTGACTGTAGGGACCGTGTTCTTTTCTTTGAATGCCTCTTTTTTTCTCCTGTAAACTCTATGTTGATGCCTTTGCCCAAAAAGCTCTACTTTTGTCTCATCTGACCAGAGAACGTTTTAGGCTTTTTCAGGTAAGTTTTGACAAACTCCAGCCTGGCTTTTTTATGTCTCGGGGTAAGAAGTGGGGTCTTCCTGGGTCTCCTACCATACAGCCCCTTTTCATTCAGATACTGACAGATAGTACGGGTTGACACTGTTGTACCCTCGGACTGCAGGGCAGCTTGAACTTGTTTGGATGTTAGTTGAGGTTCTTTATGCAACATCCGCACAATCTTGCTTTTAAATCTCTTGTCAATTTTTCTTTTCTGTCCACATCTAGGGAGGTTAGCCACAGTGCCATGGGCTTTAAACTTCTTGATCACACTGCGCACGGTAGACACAGGAACATTCAGGACTTTGGAGATGGACTTGTAGCCTTGAGATTGCTCATGCTTCCTCACAATTTGGTTTCTCAAGACCTCAGATAGTTATTTGGTCTTCTTTCTTTTCTCCATGCTCAATGTGGTACACACAAGGACACAGGACAGAGGTTGAGTCAACTTTAATCCAACTGGCTGCAAGTGTGATTTAGTTATTGCCAACACCTGTTAGGTGCCACAGGTAAGTTACAGGTGCTGTTAATTACACAGATTAGAGAAGCATCACATGATTTTTCGAACAGTGCCAATACTTTTGTCCACCCCCTTTTTTATGTTTGATGTGGAATTATATCCAATTTGGCTTTAGGACAATTCTTTTTGTGTTTTTTAATTTAAGACAAATTAAATGAAGATAATAATACCAAATAATTTGTGTTTGCAATCATTTTCAGGAAGAAACTGAGTCTGACAGAATTGCAGGGGTGTCAATACTTTTGGCCATGACTGTATACAACATAAGTATTAGAACATAAGGCATAGTTACCATAGGGGAGTGTACGGAGAACCCACCACACCCGAAACGCGTTTCGCGCAACATGCGTCATTATTCGTGACATTGCCTTGTGTGAAGTTGTTTTTTTGGGTTTTGTATATGTATTACTTCATGGCCCCCTAAGGGATTTATTAGGTGTTCTTCCCGGCATTACTTTAGTCTAGAGGGTTGCTTTAGAATTTAGATGGTACATAGAACCACACAGTAAGTGCAGTAATAGGGTCACATACGGCAGCAGCGGCTCAGTATTGGGGTATCAGCAGGATGAGGAGTTTGTGCAGGTTGGGAATAGATGGTGATGGGGCTGGAATATGAGATGTGAAATGTGTCTTTGTTGTAATCTCTGCAGTCAAGTCCTGGGTGGAAGAAGTTGTCATGTCGGTCTGAGCCAGATGGAAAAGACGGGGAAAGTGAACGATTCCATCAGAAAGGACGTCAGCGTTTGGTCATTATCTGTAACTGTGCTGTGATCTGTTATATGTTCTGTTGGGCTGGTATCTACCACTGACCATATGACGGTAATATCCATATTGGTCTTTATATAGAGATTATCTTCAGTAATAGCACGGTCATCTGCTAAGGTTTTCCTCTACTATTAGGGTGCATCACCGAGTTGTAATCAAGGTTACCTGGTTAGGGACCCACTCAGAAGTTTTGCCCCCCCCCGAACCAAAACCCTAGCTACGCCTCTGCCCTAAACCCAAACCCCATGGAAATCAGTGGGGACCCATACTTTGGAGGTGGAAAATGTCTCTATCTCCTTCCTAAAATTGTAAAATGAACTTCCAGGAGAAGACCGTGTATGAAGTTCAGCACTGGACAATAGGTGCCCGGTATGAACTCCAAACGTTACAGTTCGGATTCGCTCACCTACATTCAAATTCTCTCTGTGCCTAACCCCAAATGGAAGGAAGAACTCTTCCCACCTTCTATCACGTTCTGGAATGTATGCTAACATTGATCCTTTGTTTCCCAGGACCTGATTTATCAAATGAATCCAACAAATCGGTTATCCTTGTTGCCTTCACTCTTGTAACACAAACTTGTATCTTAAAGAGCAGCAGTCCAGTTTCCTCGGGGCTTTGGGAGGCAAACTAACCAAGGTTGTAGCGGCCAGGCAGCACTACTGTTATCATCTGCGTGCCCGATACTCACCCTACAGCAAATACACGCAACACAGTTCACCACAGACATTACTCTTTATGCGTCATCTCAAAGAGGAGCATGCCCAACATAGAAATACCAATATGCCACAATAGGCAATATGTTGCTCTCAAAAGCAGTTAGGGAAAAATGGTGCAGCTATTATCTGCTTTACATTGCTGGGCTTGGGAAACATGAACATCAGCTTAAGTCACCTTCTTATCATATATACCTACGCTATGGCTCTAAATTTCATTATCCAGTGATTTAAAGCCAAGATTACTTATTTCTTCTACTAACATAACCCAATGGTCATTTGCATTTTGGTAGTTCACACATTTGTTATTGTCTAGAAATATTCTTATCTGCAGACAAGGATTTCGGTTTTGATACAATACCACTTGTAAAAAAAAGTTCTGATATTCTTGTGTACCTTTGTGTAACAATACATGAGCAGAGAAGAGTAGAGACTTCAAGGAATTCATATCTGAAAACTTAGTAATATTTCAACACTGAAAGTTGTGCAAAAATGTTGTGATTTTTACCTTTTTTACCATAGTCCTGGTCGACTTTGCCAAAGTGGGCATACCTGATGCGGGACAGGACAAAGCCCGCCTAGCAATTTTTTTAAACTGTAAGCCACTTTGGGTGCATTCGTTATACCAGATACGTATGCCAACCCCTGACAGGAGAATCATTACTGACGGAGACGCGCACCACTTGTAAGATTTGCCTAATTCATTAAGTGGCGTGCGTCTCAATACATTTGGTGCATTTTACTCCAGTCTTAAGCGGCCCAAAAATGTTACATTGTGTGACACACTAGCAGGTATTGCCGTGAACACTGAGCCTATGTCATCTACATCAAGCTGCCAAATTCATTTGAAAAAAAAAATATTCCTCATCAGCAAATGCTGTAAATGTCACCGGGTCCAAATCTAGAAACCAGATTAATGTGGGAGCAAAATCTGCATATCACAGAGGGATGCACTGGATTAATAAGTGAAGTTGAAATAAAATCATTTGGTAGTGTAATAAAAACAAGATTCTCAAATCCGAGTATTTCTTAGTAATTTATTTCTAAGTAATGATAAAACATTACCTTACTAATACATTGCAATATCGAATTGTAGTAGTTCTCCTATCGACCATACAATGTAATTTGTCTGAGGACATCTTTGTTCATTTCCTTGTTTTGTTCATCATTTGGACTTTTTTTTTAAAGAAAAGGCAGGTTTACGGTGGCAGATTTCTGCCCTTAAAGGGACTCTGTCACCAGTTTTTTTTCTGTCCTATCTGAGAGCAGCATAATGTGGGACAGAGACTCTGATTCCAGCGATGTATCACTTACTGGGCTGCTTGCTGCAGTTTTTTAATTACTGATTTCTCTGCTGCAGATACACCAGGTCTCTGCATGCTGAACTTCGTATAACCCTGCCCACACCACTGATTGGCAGCTTTCCATGTACACTGTGCATAGGCAGACAAAAGATGGAAGTGGTGTTACACAGATTGATATTACTGAAACAACACACAGCCCACTAAGTGACACATTGTAGGACTCAGAGTCTCTGCCCCTATATTATGCTGCTCTCAGATTACATAATGAAAACTGTTATGAACAGGTGATTCAGAACCACAATGGACCTAGTGGTTAAGAGCACACAAAGTGACCTGATAGTTACTAACATAGGACGAGCTCTGAGACGTGGAAACTCTGCTGACCGCAATCCCTAATCCTATCATACCACACTAGAGGTAGCCGTGGATTGCGCCTAACGCTCCCTATGCAACTCGGCACAGCCTGAGAAACTAGCTAGCCCTGAAGATAGAAAAATAAGCCTACCTTGCCTCAGAGAAATTCCCCAAAGGAAAAGGCAGCCCCCACATATAATGACTGTGAGTTAAGATGAAAATACAAACACAGAGATGAAATAGATTTAGCAAAGTGAGGCCCGACTTACTGAATAGACCGAGGATAGGAAAGATAGCTTTGCGGTCAACACAAAAACCTACAAACAACCACGCAGAGGGGCAAAAAGACCCTCCGCACCGACTAACGGTACGGAGGTGCCTTCTCTGTGTCTCAGAGCTTCCAGCAAGCAAGAAAAACCAATATAGCAAGCTGGACAGAAAATATAGCAAACAAAAGTAACACAAGCAGAACTTAGCTTATGCAGGGCAGACAGGCCACAAGAACGATCCAGGAGAGAGCAAGACCAATACTGGAACATTGACTGGAGGCCAGGAACAAAGAACTAGGTGGAGTTAAATAGAGCAGCACCTAACGACTTAACCTCGTCACCTGAGGAAGGAAACTCAGAAGCCGCAGCCCCACTCACATATACCAGCCGAAGCTCATAGACAGAACCAGCCGAAGTACCACTCATGACCACAGGAGGGAGCTTGACCACAGAATTCACAACAGAAAACCCAGTGATAGATTCCCTTTAGTGGGTGTTGATTGATAGTGGCATGTTGATAGGTGCTTATTTAAGGCCCTTTTACATGGCTGATGTATACGGTTTATACAAATTGTTCCCCGTGGAGTTTGCATGTTGTTGGGAGCACATTCCCTGTTTACAGAGAGATGTGCTGTACCAAATCATTATTTATTTATTATGCTTTGCTTACATAGCCTTATCTTATTCTGCATCTCTGTCCCCAATGGGGCTCACAATCTACATTCCCCATCAGTATGTCTGGAGTGTGGGAGGAAACCGGAGAACCCGGAGGAAATCCACGCAAACACGGAGAGAACATACAAACTCCTTACAGATGTTTCCTTGGTGGATTATCTTTTAGCCTATATAAAAGATGCGATCAACTGATGAACTAACGTTTGCTTGTTCGGCAGCTAATTGCTTCATGTTTACATTCAAAGCAGAACCTAAATTTCACTCAGTTGATAAATGCTTTTCTTTATAAGATCACTAATAATAATTAACTTGCTCTATATCCCAGAAGTCCCTTTCTTTCATTAGATATGTGTATTGGAATGCAGTTTGGTGGCTCGGGGACTAACACTCATAAAACATCTGCATAAAAATTGTATCCTCTCTATGTTTTCCTAGCTTTCCCCATGAAAGTCTTCAATTCTCCTGCATTTATGCGTAAAGTGCGGGCACGCTAATATGTGGATGTATGTAGGTCTTCACCGTGGTATTACCACTTTGTTGGTGGTCAGTTGTTCTAGCACAGGGCATCCCTTGTTGGCTGTTACTCTCAAAAGAACAAGACAGCGCCATAGTTGTTAAATACCTATTTTCCTGTATTGAAGAACTTGATCAGAAAAAAAACACAGATGGCAGGCACAGATCTTTGAAAAAACAACTTCTGTTACATATAAATGTACCAGCATAAAGAGATTATCCACTACTTTATCATTGATGAGCTATCCTTAGGCTAGGTCATTAATGTCTGATCGGCCGGGGTCCGGCACCCCCGCTGATCAGCTGTTATCGGTGTCGCAGGCCGGAAATACTCACTTGCCGAGCTCTTCCGTCTTCTGGTAGTGGCTGAGGCTTGGTACTACACCTCCTATTCAAATCAATAGGAGGCAGATGTGTAGTACCCTGCGGCGGCCTCTATAAGAAGACGGAAAAGCTCGGCAAGTATTTCCGACTGACGGCACTGATAAGAGCTGATCGGTCATCGAGGATGGGTCATCAATGTAAAAGTAGTGGACAACCACTTTAATGGTTTCAGGTGGCTGAACAAGGTTTAACAGTTTCACTTCCATTCCCCTGCAATCTTCTTTCGGGTATCCTCCTCAAACAACTCCTACCTTCTATCCACAACAATTCTCTGATCTCCTTTTCAGCCGCAGCGACTTGCTACCACTGTTCCTTTTCACACAATTTGGCTACTTTGAGCTGTAACTCAACCAGATGTCTATTTATCACATAAACCATCGCCCTTCTTCTAGAAACTATTGCAGAATCAATTCCTTCTCTGGATCGTAGGTAATTGTCAAGTCATGCCTCAGTTTGCTACAGTGACCGGGAGATGGAGCCCAAACCTCCCTACATGGCCCCGCAGACGGGGAGCGGCAGTGGCAGGCACCATTATTCATCCCCCATTGCTTATTAGGATCATTAGAAAAAAGTACAAACTTTCTGCTGTTTTCAATAAACTAATCAAACAAGAATGGTATTAGAGACCTTTGTCTCGAAGGATTTGAGTAATACTGAGACTGCAGCAATCATTAACCGGCATTTTGTGAAACTACTTGTGAGTTATTTAAATACTTCTTGCTTCTTTTGGCTTAAGGTACCGTCACACTCAGCGACCCTGCAGCGATATAGACAACGAGCCGATCACTGCAGCGTCGCTGTTTATGTCGCTGTAGAGACGTCAAACACAGCAACACCAGAGCGATGCAGGAGCGATCCAGTGACGTAACGGCGACTCACTTCTCGTTCTCGCTGGTTGTTAGCTCTATGTAAAATGTTGCTGGCATCATTGCTTTTGATGTAAAACATGACAATACATGCTGACCTGACAACGAAATAAAGTTCTAGACTTCTAGCTACGACCAGCGATGGCACAGCGGGATCCAGAACGCTGCTGCGTGTCAAACACAACGAGATCGCTATCCAGGACGCTGCAACATCACGTATCGCTGTCGTTCTCGTTGGAAAGTTATTCAGCGTGAAGGTACCTTTATTACAAAAAGCAGAACACTTGCAAATAAACCTTACGTATCTGCAATGGAGATCGGGGGTTGAATAATTTTTATTGTAGCGCCACCTCTTTTAAGGCTAGGTTCACATTGCGTTAGGGCAGTCCGTTTAGCACAAAGTGCAACAGACTGCGCTAACGCAATGTCCCAAAAGGGATCGCGTTTGCCGATCCCGCTAGCGCAGATGCCCGATCTGCGCAAGTGAGGAACGGACTGCGAACGCTGCAAGCAGCGTTCGAGGTCCGTCACTCAAATGACAGCACATCGCTAGCGCACGCCCAATGTGGGCGTGCTCTAGCGATGCGTTTGCCATTACAAGCAATGGCGGCATTAACGGACTACATTACACCACGTTATGCCGCGGTGTAACGTAGTCCGTTTAACGGGTTCACATAACGCAGTGTGAACCTAGCCTTAGGCATGTAATCGGGAGCGGACACAGACAGACAAGAAGAATATATGGACCCTTGCAGTCCATAATGCACCATTCCTCCTGCGTTGGAGGTAGAAGTGGCCCCCTTACCTCTTGGGTCGCTGGTTGCACCCGTGGTATGTCCACCCCACACTACAGAAATGCTGGCATTATTCAGGAGGTGCTAGGGTCACCTACACCCTGTTACACATGTATCAGAGCTGAATTTGGGATCTGACTTTGAGA